>NC_061512.1:269591446-269605329 GCF_022539505.1 Lolium rigidum
TTAGAAGCCATGGCTCAGAGATAGGTATCGGAGAACCGGAGTAAGAAACTAAGGTTCAGAGATAAACTCTAAGGGATTCCGTAACTGGACAAGAGATATATTCAATTATATCTAGTGAGATCGGCCACGTGAGTTCTAGAAAAGTCGTAGTCTCCGCACAGCCGCATCCACACTCCGAAACGTGAGAGAGATCAAATCCCCTCGAGGACGAAGCTAGTTTAAGGCAGAGACCGTAATATCCCGGGTATTGGGCGACAAAAATAGAGTGGAACAGATGTGTGCATTGCATTCATATGCATAGAAAATCTGGGAATTTTCGGCCAGGGCTTTTAGTGCGAAAACAACAAAGAATCAGTTTCACTTTGACCTTGGTGGAATTGATGTAGCTCATCAAGTCAAGTGCTATAAACCCCGCACCTTGTTAAAAACCTGTTTTGTAGAGATGATTTGATCTAAGGGTTAGATCAAATGTAATTAAAACTCAACACAAGAACTTATTAATAAAGGATCAACTACTTGATCTTATAACAGATCATAATATGGTAATCATTGCCATAACATAAGAACATCTGTTTAAGCACAAACTAAGTATCAACAAATGGAGAAACCATTCTTAACTATCTTTCCACATTCAAAATTAATCCATGATCCCACCATGGTTCCCCATGGTATTCATTCCACTTCAACATTGAATTATAACAAGGAATTCCACCTTAAAATAGATATTCTTTCTCCATTCCAAGTTATTAAGCATCAAACCTAGAGAGGTGAGAGTTCGACACGTCTCCGACGTATCGATAATTTCTTATGTTCTATGCCATATTATTGATGATACCTACATGTTTTATGCACACTTTATGTCATATTCGTGCATTTTCCGGAACTAACCTATTAACAAGATGCCGAAGTGCCGCTCTCGTTTTCGCCGTTTTTGGTTTCGTAAATCCTAGTAACGAAATATTCTCGAATTGGACGAAACAAAGACCCGTGGGCCTATTTTTCCACCGAAGCTTCCGTAAGACCGAAGAACATACGAAGTGGGGCCACGAGGTGGCCACACCACAAGGCGGCGCGGCCCAGGCGGCCGCGCCGCCCCATGGTGTGGCCCCTCGTCCGGCCCCTCGACCTGCCCTTCCGCCTACTTAAAGCCTCCGTCGCGAAACCCCCGAGGCGAAAACCACGATACGGAAAACCTTACCGAGACGCCGCCGCCGCCGATCCCATCTCGGGGATTCTGGAGATCTCCTCCCGCACCCCGCCGGGAGAGGGGATTCATCTCCCGGAGGACTCTACACCGCCATGGTCGCTTCCGGAGTGATGAGTGAGTAGTTCACCCCCGGACTATGGGTCCATAGCGTAGCTAGATGGTTGTCTTCTCCTCATTGTGCTTCATTGTTGGATCTTGTGAGCTGCCTAACATGATCAAGATCATCTATCCGTAATTCTATATGTTGTGTTTGTCGGGATCCGATGGATAGAGAATACCATGTCATGTTAATTATCAAGTTATTACATATGTGTTGTTTATGATCTTGCATGCTCTCCGTTACTAGTAGAGGCTCTGCCAAGTTTTTACTTTTAACTCCAAGAGGGAGTATTTATGCTCGATAGTGGGTTCATGCCTCGCATTGACACCGGGACAAGTGATGTAAAGTTCTAAGGTTGTGTTGTGTCGTTGCCACTAGGGATAAAACATTGGCGCTATGTCCGAGGATGTAGTTGTTGATTACATTACGCACCATACTTAATGCAATTGTCTCGTTGTTAGCAACTTAATACCGGAGGGGGTTCGGATGATAACCTGAAGGTGGACTTTTTAGGCATAGATGCAGTTGGATGGCGGTCTATGTACTTTGTCGTAATGCCCAATTAAATCTCACTATACTTATCATGTCATGTATGTGCATTGTTATGCCTCTCTATTTGTCAATTGCCCGACTGTAATTTGTTCACCCAACATGCTTTTATCTTATGGGAGAGACACCTCTAGTGAACCTGTGGACCCCGGTCCATTCTTTAATACCGAAATACAAATCTGCCGCAATACTTGTTTTTACTATTTTCTCTCGCAAACAATCATCTTCCACACAATACGGTTAATCCTTTGTTACAAGAAGCTCGGTGAGATTGACAACCTCACTGTTTCGTTGGGGCAAAGTACTTTGGTTGTGTTGTGCAGGTTCCACGTTGGCGCCGGAATCTCCGGTGTTGCGCCGCACTACATCCCGCCGCCATCAACCTTCAACGTGCTTCTTGGCTCCTCCCGGTTCGATAAACCTTGGTTTCTTTCTCGAGGGAAAACTTGCCGCCGTGCGCATCATACCTTCCTCTTGGGGTTGCCCAACGAACGTGTGAAATACACGCCATCAAGCTATTTTCCGGCGCTCGCTGTCGGGAGATCAAGACACGCTGCAAGGGGAGTCTCCACTTCTCAATCTCTTTACTTTGTTTTTGTCTTGCTTTATTTTATTTACTACTTTGTTTGCGTGCACTTATATCAAAACACAAAAAAATTAGTTGCTAGCTTTACTTTATTTATCAGTTTTGTTTGCTATATCAAAAACACAAAAAATTAGTTACTTGCATTTACTTTATCTAGTTTCGTCGTATTTACTATTACAAATGGCCAACCCTGAAAATACTAAGTTGTGTGACTTCACTAGCACAAATAATAATGATTTCTATGTACACCTATTGCTCCACTCGCTACTACAAAGAGAATTCTTTGAAATTAAAACCTCGTTTTACTAAATCTTGTTATGCGAGACAATTTTTCCAGCACTCGATGATGTCGTCGCCCATCTCAATAATTTTTGTTGAACTATGTGAAATGCAAAGTATAAAGATGTAGATGGTGACATTATAAAATTAAAATTGTTCCCCTTTCCCTATTATGTAGAAGAGCTAAAGATTGGTTGCTATCTCTCAGCTTAAGAATAGTAATCGATTCATGGTACACCTATGAAGTATACTCCTGAAAATACTAAGTTGTGTGACTTCACAACCACAAATAATAATGATTTCCTATGCACACCTATTGCTCCACCTGCTACTACAGCAGAATTCTTTGAAATTAAACCTGCTTTACTAAATCTTGTCATGAGAGATCAATTTTCCGGTATTAGTTCTGATGATGCTGCTGCCCATCTTAATAATTTTGTTGAACTTTGTGAAATGCAAAAGTACAAGGATGTAGATGGTGATATTATTAAATTGAAATTGTTTCCTTTCTCATTAAGAGGAAGAGCTAAAGATTGGTTGCTATCTTTGCCTAAGAATAGTATTGATTCATGGACCAAATGCAAGGATGCTTTTATTGGTAGATATTATCCTCCCGCTAAAATTATATCTTTGAGAAGTAGCATAATGAATTTTAAGCAATTAGATACTGAACATGTTGCTCAAGCATGGGAGAGAATGAAATCTTTGGTAAAGAATTGCCCAACCCATAGACTGACTACTTGGATGATCATCCAAACCTTCTATGCAGGACTGAATTTTTCTTCGCGGAATTTATTGGATTCAGATGCTGGAGGTACCTTTATGTCCATCACATTGGGGGCGGCTACAAAACTTCTTGATGATATGATGATAAATTACTCCGAATGGCACACTGGAAAGAGCTCCACAAGGTAAGAAGGTAAATTCGTCGAAGAATCCTCCTCCTTGAGTGATAAGATTGATGTGATTATGTCTATGCTTGTGAATGGTAGATCTAATGTTGATCCTAATAATGTTCCTTTAGCTTCATTGGTTGCTCAAGAAGAAAATGTTGATGTGAATTTCATTAAAAATAATAATTTTAACAACAATGCTTATAGGAACAATTCTGGTAATAACTATAGGCCATATCCTTCTGCTAATGGTAATGGTTATGGTAATTCTTATGGGAATTCTTACAACAATAATAGGAGTGTACCCCTGGTCTTGAAGCTATGCTTAAAGAATTTATTAGTACACAAACTGCTTTTAACAAATCTGTTGAGGAAAAGCTTGATAAAATTGATATTCTTGCTTCTAGAGTTGATAGACTTGCCTCTGATGTTGATCTTTTAAAGTTGAAAGTTATGCCTAATAATGATATTGATAATAAGATTACTACTACAGCAAATGCCATCCAAGTTAGAATTAATGAGAATATAAGATTAATGGCTGAACTGCGCGCTAGGTGGGATAGAGAAGAAAATGAAAAACTAGCTAAAGAGAATAATATAGCTAAAGTTTGGACTATTACCACCACTAGTAATGTTGATTCCTCACATGTTGCTGCACCTCCTCCTATCAATGGTAAAATAATTGGTGTTGGCAATGTTTCTACTCCTAGTGCAAAGCGTACAAAACTGCCTGAAATTGCTAAAATTGCTGAAACTACTTGTGATAAAACTGTTGAAATTTTTTCCAACCTTGGGGATGATGATCCCATTGCTGTAGCTCATAATGATTTAGATTTTGATGATTGTCACATCTCTGAAGTTATAAAGTTCTTACAAAAACTTGCTAAAAGTCCTAATGCTAGTACTATAAATTTGGCTTTCACAAAACATATTACAAATGCTCTCATAAAAGCTAGAGAAGAGAAACTAAAACGTGAAACTTCTATTCCTAGAAAGTTAGAAGATGGTTGGGAGCCCATCATTAAGATGAGGGTCAATGATTTTGATTGTAATGCTTTATGTGATCTTGGTGCAAGTATTTCGTTATGCCTAAGAAAGTCTATGATATGCTTGACTTGCCACCATTAAAGAATTGTTATTTGGATGTTAATCTCGCTGATAATGCTAAAAAGAAACCTTTGGGGAGAGTTGATAATGTTCATATTGTGGTTAACAATAACCTTGTCCCTGTTGATTTTGTTGTCTTGGATATTGAATGCAATGCATCTTGTCCCATTATATTGGGAAGACCTTTTCTTCGAACCGTTGGTGCCACTATTGATATGAAGGAAAGGTAATATTAAATATCAATTTCCTCTCAAGAAAGGTATGGAACACTTCCCTAGAAAAAGAATGAAGTTACCTTATGACTCTATTATTAGAGCAAATTATGATGTTGATGCTTCATCTCTTGATAATACTTGAAATACACTTTTCGCGCCTAGGCTGAAAGGCGTTAAAGAAAAGCGCTTATGGGAGACAACCCATGTTTTTACTACAGCACTTTGTTTTATATTTGAGTCTTGGAAGTTGTTTACTACTGTAGCAACCTCTCCTTATCATGTTTTTGTGCCAAGTAAAGTCTCTATAGTAAGGTTCATACTAGATTTGGATTACTGCGCAGAGACAGATTTCTTTGCTGTCACGAATCTGGGCCTAATTCTCTGTAGGTAACTCAGAAAATTATGCCAATTTACGTGAGTGATCCCCAGATATGTACGCAACTTTCATTAGTTTTGAGTTTTTCCATTTGAGCAAGTCTGGTGCCATTTTAAAATTCGTCTTTACGAACTGTTCTGTTTTGACAGATTCTGCCTTTTATTTCGCATTGCCTCTTTTGCTATGTTGGATAAATTTCTTTGATCCATTAATGTCCAAGTAGCTTTATGCAATGTCCAGAAGTGTAAAGAATGATTGTGTCACCTCTGAACATATAATTTTTATTGTGCACTAACTCTCTAATGAGTTTGCTTGAAGTTTGGTGTGAAGGAAGTTTTCAAGGATCAAGAGAGGAGTATGATATACTATGATCAAGAGGAGTGAAAGCTCTAAGCTTGGGGATGCCCCCGTGGTTCACCCCTGCATATTTTAAGAAGACTCAAACGTCTAAGCTTGGGGATGCCCAAGGCATCCCCTTCTTCATCGACAACATCATCAGGTTCCTCCCCTGAAACTACATTTTTATTCCGTCACATCTTATGCACTTTGCTTGGAGCGTCGGTTTGTTTTAGTTTTTGTTTTGTTTGAATAAAGTTGGATCCTAGCATTCACTTTGTGGGAGAGAGACACGCTCCGCTGTTGCATATGGACAAATATGTCCTTAGGCTTTACTCATAATGTTCAAGGCGAAGTTTCTTCTTCGTTAAATTGTTGTATGGTTGGAATTGGAAAATGCTACATGTAGTAATTGCTATAATGTCTTGGGTAATGTGATACTTGGCAATTGTTGTGCTCATGTTTAAGCTCTTGCATCATATACTTTGCACCCATTAATGAAGAAATACTTAGAGCTTGCTAATTTGGTTTGCATATTTGGTTTCTCTAGAGTCTAGATAATATCTAGTACTGAGTTTTGAACAACAAGGAAGACGGTGTAGAGTCTTATAATGTTTACAATATGTCTTTTATGTGAGTTTTGCTGCACCGTTCATCCTTGTGTTTGTTTCAAATAACCTTGCTAGCCTAAACCTTGTATCGAGAGGGAATACTTCTCATGCATCCAAAATCCTTGAGCCAACCACTATGCCAATTGTGTCCACCATACCTACCTACTACATGGTATTTTCCGCCAATCCAAAGTAAATTGCTTGAGTGCTACCTTTAAAATTCCATCATTCGCCTTTGCAATATATAGCTCATGGGACAAAATAGCCTTAAAAACTATCGTGGTATTGAATATGTACTTATGCACTTTATCTCTTATTAAGTTGCTTGTTGTGCGATAACCATGTTCCTGGGGACGCCATCAACTACTCTTTGTTGAATATCATGTGAGTTGCTATGCATGTTCGTCTTGTCTGAAGTAAGGGAGATCTACCACTAAATGGTTGGAGCATGCATATTGTTAGAGAAGAACATTGGGCCGCTAACTAAAGCCATGAATCATGGTGGAAGTTTCAGTTTTGGACACATATCCTCAATCTCATGTGAGAATAATAATTGTTGCTACATGCTTATGCATTAAAGAGGAGTCCATTATCTGTTGTTCATGTTGTCCCGGTATGGGTGTCTAAGTTGAAGAATGATCAAAAGCGAGAAATCCAATGCGAACTTTCTCCTTAGACCCTTGTACAGGCGGCATGGAGGTACCCCATTGTGACACTTGGTTAAAAACATGTGCACTGTGATGATCCGGTAGTCCAAGCTAAGTAGGACAAGGTGCGGGCACTATTAGTATACTATGCATGAGGCTTGCAACTTGTAAGATATAATTTACATAACTCATATGCTTTATTACTACCGTTGACAAAATTGTTTCATGTTTTCAAAATAAAAGCTCTAGCACAAATATAGCAATCGATGCTTTCCTCTTTGAAGGACCATTCTTTTACTTTTATGTTGAGTCAGTTCACCTATTTCTCTCCACCTCAAGAAGCAAACACTTGTGTGAACTTTGCATTGATTCCTACATACTTGCATATTGCACTTGTCATATTGCTCTATGTTGACAATTATCCATGAGATATACATATTATAAGTTGAAAGCAACCGCTGAAACTTAATCTTCCTTTGTGTTGCTTCAATACCTTTACTTTGATTTATTGCTTTATGAGTTAACTCTTATGCAAGACTTATTGATGCTTGTCTTGAAGTACTATTCATGAAAAGTCTTTGCTTTATGATTCACTTGTTTACTCATGTCATTACCATTGTTTTGATCGCTGCATTCATTACATATGCTTACAAATAGTATGATCAAGATTATGATGGCATGTCACTTCGTAAATTATCTTTGTTATCGTTTTACCTGCTCGGGACGAGCGAGAACTAAGCTTGGGGATGCTGATACGTCTCCAACGTATCGATAATTTCTTATGTTCCATGCCACATTATCGATGATATCTACATGTTTTATGCACACTTTATGTCATATTCGTGCATTTTCTGGAACTAACCTATTAACAAGATGCCGAAGAGCCGATTCTTTGTTTTCTGCTGTTTTTGGTTTCAGAAATCCTAGTAAGGAAATATTCTCGGAATCGGACGAAATCAAGACCGAGGTTCCTATTTTTCCACGAAGCTTCCAGAAGACCGAAGGAGAGTCGAAGTGGGGCCACGAGGTGGCCACACCACAGGGCGGCGTGGCCCAGGCCCTGGCCGCGCCGACCTATGGTGTGGGCCCCTCGTGCCGCCTCTTGACCTACCCTTTCGCCTAGAAATAGCCTCCGTCGCGAAACCCCCAGTACCGAGAGCCACGATACGGAAAATCTTCCAGAGACGCAGCCGCCGCGAATCCCATCTCGGGGGATTCAGGAGATCGCCTCCGGCACCCTGCCGGAGAGGGGATTCATCTCCCGGAGGACTCTACACCGCCATGGTCACCTCCGGAGTGATGAGTGAGTAGTTCACCCCTGGACTATGGGTCCATAGCAGTAGCTAGATGGTTGTCTTCTCCTTATGTGCTTCATTGTTGGATCTTGTGAGCTGCCTAACATGATCAAGATCATCTATCTGTAATTCTATATGTTGTGTTTGTCGGGATCCGATGGATAGAGAATACTATGTTATGGTGATTATCAAGTTATTACTTATGTGTTGTTTAAGATCTTGCATGCTCTCCGTTATTAGTAGAGGCTCTGGCCAAGTTAATGCTAGTAACTCCAAGAGGTAGTATTTATGCTCGATAGTGGGTTCATGCCTGCATTGATATCCGGGGAGTGACGAAACCCCTAAGGTTGTGTTGTGCTGTTGCCACTAGGGATAAAACATTGATGCTATGTCCGAGGATGTAGTTGTTGATTACATTACGCACCATACTTAATGCAATTGTCTCGTTGCTTTGCAACTTAATACCGGAGGGGTTCGGATGATAACCTGAAGGTGGACTTTTTAGGCATAGATGCGGTTGGATGGCGGTCTATGTACTTTGTCGTAATGCCCAATTAAATCTCACTATATTTATCATGCCATGTATGTGCATCGCGGTGCCCTCTCTATTTGTCAATTGCCCGACCGTAATTTGTTCACCCAACATGCTTTTAGCTTATGGGAGAGACACCTCTAGTGAACTCGTGGACCCCGGTCCATTCTTTTATACTTGAAATACAATCTACTGCAATACTTGTTCTTTACTGTTTTCTTGCAAACAATCATCTTCCACACAATACGGTTAATCCTTTGTTACAGCAAGCCGGTGAGATTGACAACCTCTCTGTTTCGTTGGGGCAAAGTACTTTGGTTGTGTTGTGCAGGTTCCACGTTGGCGCCGGAATCTCTGGTGTTGCGCCGCACTACATCCCGCCGCCATCAACCTTCAACGTGCTTCTTGGCTCCTACTGGTTCGATAAACCTTGGTTTCTTACTGAGGGAAACTTGCTGCTGTACGCATCACACCTTCCACTTGGGGTTCCCAACGAGCGTGTGCTTAACGCGTCATCAATACCACATTTAATTTCTTCCCCTTAAGTTCATTTTGTATAATCCTCTTGCGATAATCAGGAATTCGGTTACTTGTGTACCTTGTAACCAAACTCTTGTTTTTATGAATTGGCAGTACATCTACATATTTTGTCAAATTACGAAGAAGGTCAAAGCCCGACGATATGGAAGTATTCAAAATATGAGCTATGTGATTTTAGTTGGTTTATTTTGTATTCACAAATGTGAGCTGTGTGATTTTAGTGGTTCGGGACCCCACATGTAAATCCCCATAAGAGGTTGTTAAAGCTAAAATAACCATACTATTTTACTAGATCACTCTTGTATAGTAAACTTTGACGAATATACTGTTGCGATAAATGTGGCATACGAAGGCGTGTTATTTTCTCGTCATAAATAAAAGCGATATTTCGTCAAATCTAAACTAATATGTGGCAATTTTTAAACTTCGTTGAAGAGTAATTCTTTGTGGATATTGATTTTTGAAAACAAAAAATGGTAACACTACTTGTCACTAGAATATGCACCGAGCACACTGAAGTAACCTTATTCTATCATTGCAAGTTCTAGATTTCAAAGGCTTCTAATTTATTCTTAGCATGTGACTGTGTGATGGCGTCCCAAGGAAGGACGAGGAGAAAATAATATGATGTCATTTTGTTAAATCCAAACTAAACATGGTATTATGTCAAATCGCACCAATAGTAATTCTTTGTGAATGCATGATTTTAGTTAAAAATATCCATGTCTTTCATGTGACAACATAACTGACACATTGAAGTCACGACATTTTGATAAAAAGATTAGATTCCAAACATTTTGAATTTCTTATATAGGACATGACATGAGCTATGTTGTGCGGTGTGAGTAGATGAGCGGTAAGGGAGGGGTGGAGGAAGAAAAGAAAAGAAAAGAAAAGAAAATGATAGAAAGTACTTCGCCATCCCAGACCACAACGATGCCCCACGCATAGGCAAGAAGAAGAAAGGGGCGAAGAGGTGGCAACACCAAGGAGTAAGAAGATTGATACGGGAAGTTCATTCTTTGAAGAGTTTGAAACATGGACCTGTATTAGTTCGGCACATGTGTCATTGACAGGTGGTCCGAGGACCCCACAGGTCAATCGCATTAGAGGTTGTTATTAAATCATAATAAGATTTTTACTAAACCATTCTAGTATAGTAAATTTAAGCAAATATAAGGTTGTGTTGTTTTTCTCATCATAAATAAAAATGATATTTTCTCATAGCTAAACTAAAAATGTGGCAATTTACCAAAATCGTCGAAGAGTAATTCTTCATGGATATTGGGGTTTGCCAACAAAAAATAGTAAACACTACTTGTCTCTGGAATATGCACCACCACACTAAAATAACATTATCCTATCATTGAAAGTTCTAGATTTCAAATGCTTGTAGGATGTTATTTTATTAAAGCCAAACTAAACATGGAATTTTGTAAAATCGCACCAATAGTAGTTCTTTGTGAATGCAGGATCTTAGTTATAAATATCCACATATTTCTTTCATGTGCAAAAATGACGGGCAAATTGAAGTCATGACGTTTTGATAAAATGTTCAGATTCCAACCGTTTTGAATTTCTTATAGGACATGATGGGAGCTACGTTGTGAGGTATGAGGACATGAGCGATGAGGGGGGGGGAATGGAGGAAGAAGAGGAGGATGAGGAGGAGGAGGAGGAGGAGGAGGAGGAGGAGGAGGAGGGGAGGGGGGAGGAGGAGGGAAAAGTTTGGCACAAGGACTCATATCAGTTCGACACTTTTGCCTATTTATACCACATTTAATTTCTTCCCTTCATTTCATTTTGTATAATATTCTTGCGATAATCATGAATTATCTGGTTACTTCTATACGTTGTAATTAAACTCTTGTTTTTATGAATTGGCAATACACATGTGTACTTTGTCAAATGAAGAAAAAGGAAGGAGCCATGAAAAAGGTAGGAGCCATGCAATAGGTTGGATTTCTCCTCCCGTGTCTCCAATTTCTAAGCGCCGGCCAAGGGGATGGGCAATCGGCAGAGTGAGGGAGAGGGGGAGGGGCTGTTGCTGAAGTCCAATGAAATTTCTATTAATTGTGTTTTATGTATCTACATGTAGCTCTTCAGTAACCACATTATGAAAAGGGCTCAAAAGCATTTTATATTAAACTATTATACTTCTTGATAACAAATCTTAAATATAAGTTTAGTGGAAAATATTGAGCGTATAGTTTAAACTACTACAAGTCCTCCATTTTATTTAATAGCATCAACCAGATGTGAGAAGACCCAAAATTCACCATTATACAATTGGAAATGTTGGCCGTTACAAATAATAAGTTCAAATTAGAGTCCCATGGTCATAAGGTTTTTTTTTTGAAGTAGTAGGAACATATCATGGACATAATTTCAGCTAGTATAAGCTAAGCATACAAGTGTTAAATTATAATAATCAAAAAATAACTTGCGCTTCTTAGGTGCACTATGCCGTGTATTTATGTGTTTGTCTATTTTACTAACCTTATATGTCTCAATATTATCTATGAGCATGTACACATATCCTAACTGAGGATTCTTGAGTAGGAGTAGTATAGATAACACATCGACAAGTATTAATTATGCTCAAACTATGCTATGCCCCTCCGTGGTTCACATTGGTCAATTATAACCTATAAAATGTATTGGTGCTCCAGCTCACTCCGGGCATAAAACTCGATAACCGAATTCCGAACGCGAACCCGTATATCCCGAACCCGAAAAACCCGAGCACGTATTCAAGAAGGTGTTTCGAAAACCCGAATTTATTTCAGGAAAAAACCTGCTATCGTGCTACTGTGCTAGTTTGCTACTACTGCTTGTTGTTAGAAGTTTGACTCTCCTATTAACTTGTCATGTTTTTTTGCGAATAGTAGCACATCAAGAAAAACAAAAATTACAACGAGATCCTCGAGAAGCCCTTCATCTTCAACCTCCAGATCGTGTCGACGGCGCACGACCGCTGCTGCTACTCCCTGAGTCGGTCTGGCATTGTTGGTTCCGGACGGGAAGTCACTGAATGGGTCAAGAATATCACATCCGTCCTGAAGACGAAGAAGATGATGAACTACCGATGAAGCTCCTTGACGATCCGAAAATCCCCACAGCCAGACGAAATCCTCGAATACCACACCACTTCCACAAGCTTCTCGATGTTGCCGTTGAGATGGGGTTGAAGCCGGG
The DNA here is from genome assembly GCF_022539505.1 of Lolium rigidum. NCBI lineage: Eukaryota > Viridiplantae > Streptophyta > Magnoliopsida > Poales > Poaceae > Lolium > Lolium rigidum. The sequence goes on from NC_061512.1 coordinate 269,603,918, forward strand.
GAGACCTTGTTGGAGAGATGCCACCGCCACTACCTGAACGCCGCCCCACCAAAATCGAACCATAAAAACAGGAAAACGGAGCCCTCCCACCAATGGGGGCTGAGATCCACCCCTCTTCCATGGCCCGAAGACCACAAAATCGAGATGGATCTGCGGCGGCGCCGGCGGGAGATGAGGAAAACCTAATCTCCTTGGGACTCACGCTCTCAGGGATGAAGGGTTGTATGGAACTTGCCATGTTATTTTTCCTGTTGATGTTAAAATGTTGTTGAAATAGTACAATGCATTTCTCGGGTGCTACTAAAAAATGCCATGCGTCTTTGAAATTCATGACAATCTTATAACAGCATTTGTTTGCGAATGAAATTCATGCCAATCTTTGCCTAGGAAACACAAGGAGAGTTTGAAACACAAAACGATGGCGCTAGACGAAATTGCTATATCGGGATAAAGCGAGCACTTTTTTCTGTTCGACCCACCAGAGCCCTTGGATAGTTTGAAGGTATCGCAACAAAAAAATAAATTTTACTGCCTCCATTTTAAGGTTTAAGGTTTATATTTTTTTTAAGTCAAACCCAGTAAAATTTGACCTAAGTAAAATTTTACCATGGAGGTAGTAGGTTATTTGTGGTAAAAGGTAAATATAAAAATTGTGGCCGTGTAAGAGCATGTCTAATGGAACCCTTAAACCCTTATAGCTATAAGGATCGAGAATTGGCAAAATTGGAGAGGTTGGAGGTGTGAAAAACAGGAGGCATTTAGTGGAACCCTTAAACCCTTAAATTTTAAGGGTTGAGTCAAATAGTGGAACCCTCAAACCCTTAAATTTTAAGGGTTTGAGGGTTCCACTATTTGACTCAACCCTCAAACCCTCATCACAGTTTCATATCACAAATATCACCATATCAATCAAACGATAATCATTCTAGTTATTATTAAAACATCAAATAGTACTCTCAAGCACAAGATAATCATTCCAAATATTACAACAATGTTTTTGGCAAATTAAAAAAATTGTTCGAAGCAAATAGGACATAGCAAAGTGAAACAAAGACACATCATGAGCCTTGGCGTCGCCCATCCAACTGCCAATGGTGCTCTACAAGATCATCCCGGAGTTGACAATGAGTGTTTCACTACAAGAAAAGTTGCCATGGCCGACGAAGTTGAAGTCGCTCCGTGGTTGCTGGTGTACCATGGCCGACGATTTTGGTCCCTCCGTGGTGCATGTCAAAACTTTTTTTTTCTCGTTTTTGAGGCCACCTAGCCCGACGAAAGCGGCCAAAACGTCGCGTATGGTGGCCCGGGACGTGGTGCATCGCGAATTCTCGGGTTCGCCGGCCGAGTCAACGCAAATCCGCACCGCCGAGGGATGTAGGGCCCAGATGGCAGCCTCTCCGGCATTGTTTTTT
>NC_061512.1:269605429-269768122 GCF_022539505.1 Lolium rigidum
GGGTTAGGCCCATGGGCGACGAAAAATACCCCTTAGCGGACGATTTTGAGACGTTGTCTATCAGAACTTTTCTTGTAGTGTTTGCATTCTCAATCGCACGATGTGCTTCAAGAAAAGCTTCTACGCGATTGGGGTTCCTTTCCGGTTGCACATGGGTGCCAACATTGTCATAGAAGCAAGGGAGGTTTAACCCTCTCTCATCCTCTAGGATCATGTTGTGTAGAATCACACGAGTCTTCTTGTCCCAAAAACGAGCTGGACCCCGGTCTATGGCAAACCTTGCTTGCAAAATACCGAAAGCTCTCTCAATATCTTTGCGGGCTGCCTCTTGTGCCCTTGTGAAATGAGCTTGTTTTTTTGTTAGGGGCACACCATTTTTCTCCTTGATGGACTTCACAAGAGTTGCCCACTCGGGATAAATGCCATCGGTGAGATAGTATCCCATTGAGTACTCATGGTTCATGACCTTGTAGTTGCAAGTTGGAGCATCTCTGGAAACTAATCTTGCAAACAAAGGAGATCTATTGAGCACGTTGATATCATTGAGTGTACCTGGCAAACCGAAAAATGAATGCCAAATCCATGTGTCCTCCGATGCCACGGCCTCAAGCACAATGGTTGCATCCTTATTTTTTCCACAATACATTCCATGCCATGGTTTGGGGCAATTTTTCCATGTCCAATGCATGCAATTAAGACTACCAAGCATCCCCGGCCATCCCCTTTTTTCATTCATCTCCATCAACCTCTTTGTATCTTCCTCGTTGGGTGCCCGAAGATACAAATCACCATACAACCGGATGACCAACTTTGCAAACATACGGACGGAATCCGTGGTTGTTTGTACACCAATGCGAAGATACTCGTCGGTATAGTCCGCGGGTACGCCATAGGCGAGCACACGCATTGCCGCCGATATCTTTTGATAAGCACTAAACCTCCATTGTCCGGAGGCGGACCTACGACGCTTGAAGTAATCCGAGGCGGCCTCACAATCATTAACAATCTTCACAAACAAACTACGGCGCATTCGGTACCTTCTCCGAAAGAGGCGAGGTGGGTATGTAGGATGCTCCTTCGCGAAGTAGTCTCGCATCAGTTGCTTGTGCCCGAGACCACGGTTGCGGTAAATGTACTCTCGCCCCATCACCGATCCTCTCCTATGATCCAACAGCTTTGCGCGGTCTTCGATCTCTTGGACGTCGACGAGGAGGCTCATCATCTCCACGTCATCGTCTTGAAGCAACTCCTCAATGTCCGAATCGTCCGACGAAGACCAACCGGACTCGGAGGACAACGACATGGAGTCGTCGGAGTTCATCTCCATCTACAACAAATGAGCATATTTGCATCAAAATATAAATTTTTTGCCTATTTTTATCATCAATACTATCAACATTAAGGAGGGAGACTGCGCGCTCTTACGTTTCCTACCTTGAGAGCCGGCTCACGTGCCTATTTTTATCATCAATAAGCTTCTTAATTAATTATGCAAGGCCATCAGTACTAAAGGGTTTAGCATTTATCTCCAAAAGATATATCAAAGGACTGGCGATAACCCAATCACAAGAGCCTATTTGCACCAAAGCAAATAAGAAATCTTAAGTCCAATATTATAGGTTGCAAAAGAAATGACTAGCAAGATACAGGAACATTGCCCTAAAAGTATTTAAATTTGCACTAAATGATGTAAAACTTGCGGTGAGAATTCTCCTAGATATTCGGTTATTGGCAAAGAAATAAATGAACTCAATGAAAATCTCTTGGATATACTTTTGGAGTAGATAACAAATCCAAGTCTTGCATGAGAATGAGTTAATTAGCATGAGCAGCAATAGCTCAAGAGGATACTTATCCGGCTCAACTGTCAGTTAATCTAGTGTGTCAGTAATAAGTGTCTGTTTAGTTTTCGTCAGTAAGTTCAGTTTGGTCAGGTAGCTAAGTTAGTTGTTCCGTCAGCTATTTGCTGGGAACAGATAGGTTAGGATTTGGTCTTTGTTTTCTGATCCGATTCTTGCGTGGTGAGCTCGTGTGCTCGGTCGTGGGATGGCACGATCATTGTGGGCACGTGTGAGCATGCACGATCGCTGCTTTGCTGAATAAAAGGAAGAGAGCAACAGAAAAGCTGTAGGCATTACACAGCAACATATCTCTGTCATTGTCTCCTCTCTGTTCGTGCTTCAGTTCGTGAGTGTGATCGAGAGAGAAGAAAGGCTACAAGTGGTATCAGAGCCTGCCGATCATGGTAGGATCCAAGCCGCCGCCGCCAAAGAGGGATGCGTCGGCGGGGAAGAAGAAGCCCACGGACACGGCGTCCGGGTCGGGCTCAAAGTCTCCAAGGCGCACCTCTCTCTCACCGGTTCGCCGTGGTCACGGGCAGCACCATGGGCGCGAGCTGGCGCCGAGGGAGAGGGTGGTGCGCGACGTCACCGGTGGCTCGCAGTGGCCATCGCTGACACGCACCAATTACGCGGATTGGGCCGTGCTCATGCGCGTCCAGCTGCAAGTTCACGGGCTGTGGGAGGCCGTGAACGAGGGCGACTGCGACGAGCACGATGATCGCGCCGCTCTGTCGACTCTACTGCGAGCCGTGCCGCCAGAGCTGGTGCGCGTCCTCGCCGCCAAGGACAACGCCAAGGCGGCGTGGGACACGATCAAGACACTACGCGTCGGAGCGGAGTGCGTGCGCGACGCCAAGGCTCAGACGCGCCGCCGCGACTACGATCGCCTTGCGTTCAAGGACGGCGAGACGGTGGAGACCTTCGCGCTGCGCCTCTCCACGATCCTGAGTGATCTGGAGATGCTCGGCGACCCGGAGGACGAGCCCAAGGCCGTGAGGAAGTTCCTGCGCGTCCTCCCACGTAAGTACCGTCAGATGGCGTCGTCCATTGAGTCTTTGCTAGATATCAAGACGATGTCAATCGAGGAGTTGAGCGGGCGGCTCCTCGTGGTGGAGGAGAACGAAGCCGTGGACGGAGAGGATGACTCCGGCAAGCTGCTCCTCACGGAGGAGGAGTGGCGCGCACGCTTTGCGCGCGGCGCCCACGGCGGGAACAACAGCAGCTCGGGCGGTGATCACCGTCAGGGCAAGAACCGCGGCAAGGACCGCGACGACAAGCGATCCACCGGGGAAGGCTCCAACGCCTCCGGCGGGTCCAAGAAGGACGACACCTGCCGCTACTGCGGCAAGAAGGGACACTGGGCGCGTGAGTGTCGCAAGAAGAAGAGGGAGGAGGCGCACCTGGCCAAGATCGATGACAACGCCGATCCCGCGATGCTGCTCGCTGAGGTCGAGCTCGACACCGCGTCACCAACTGCCGCACCTGACTCCATCACGACAGCGCCGCCAGCGCCGCCCGTACCGGTGCCCGCGCCGGAGCGGGCGCTCATCTTCCTCAACGACGAGAACGCCAAGATCGTCCCAGGCCCAGTCGCCGGCCAGCTCGACTCCACCTGGTACCTCGACACAGGGGCGTCAAACCACATGACTGGAGATCGAGCGGCGTTCGCGGAGCTCGACGAGGCGGTGCGCGGCAACGTGCGCTTCGGCGACGGCTCCGTAGTACAGATCATGGGGCGCGGCACCATCGGCTTCAGCATCGATGGAGGACCACAGCGTGCCTTCAGGGACGTGTACTACATCCCCAAGCTCCGGAGCAGCGTGGTCAGCCTGGGGTAGCTGGACGAACACGCCTGCGACATCAGGATCAGGCACGGAGTGCTAACGATCCATGACAGGCGCGGCCAGCTTGTCGTCAAGGTAAAACGCGCGCCAAATCGTCTGTACAAGTTGACCATCCGTCCTGTGCAGCGGGTGTGCCTTGCCGTGCGGCACGACACGACGCCATGGCGCTGGCATGGACGCTTGGGTCACCTCCACTTCGAGGCGCTACAGAGAATGGCGCGGGAGGGCCTGGTGCGCGGCCTGCCCAGCATCGAGCACGCCGCGAACTCTGTGAGGCGTGCCTGGTCGGGAAGCAGCGTCGAGCACCTTTCCCACAACAGGCCAAGTTCAGAGCGGAGGAGCCGCTTGAGCTTGTGCACGCTGACCTGTGCGGCGCGATCACGCCGCCAACTCCAGGAGGTCGCCGCTACTTCCTCTTGCTCGTTGACGACTACAGCCGCTACATGTGGCTCGTGTTGCTATCGACGAAGGACGAGGCCGCCACGGCGCTCAAACGCTTCCAAGCTGAGGCACAGACGGAGGCACGCCGCCCGCTGCGCACGGACCGCGGCGGTGAGTTCACCTCCAGCGCGCTCGCCGCGCACTTCGCCGACACCGGCGTCAGGCACCATCTGACGACGCCGTACTCGCCACAGCAGAACAGCGTCGTGGAGCGACGCAACCAGACCGTGGTTGGCATGGCAAGGAGTATGATGAAGGCGAAGAAGCTTCCAAGCTTTCTGTGGGGAGAGGCGGTGACCACGGCAGTTTACCTGCTGAACCGTTCCTTCACCCGCAGCGTCGACGGCAAGACGCCGTTTGAGGCGTGGCACGGGCGGAAGCCCTCCGTCGAGCATCTCCGCGTCTTCGGCTGCATCGCGCACGTCAAGTCTGCGCGCCCCTTCCTCCGCAAGCTCGACGACCGCAGCACTCCGATGGTGTTCATCGGGTACGAGCACGGGACAAAGGGGTACAGGGTCTACGACCCAACCACCCGCCGCGTCCATGTATCTCGCGACATCGTCTTTGAAGAATCGGCGAGCTGGCCTTGGGAGGAGGACGAGGAAGCAGCTACGGTTGATGGGGGCGAATTCGTGGTCGAATTCATCACCACGCCTGCGCCACCCACCAAGCCTCTGGTGGAGCCAGAGGTAGTGGAAGCAGACGTGGCAAGCCCTGCCGCCACGCAGGGAGCTGCCACGCCGATCCAGCCTGCAACTGCGGCGACGCCCGTGGAGTTCGCCACGCCTCCATCAGCTCCAGATCCGGAGCTGCTCGATGAGCTCGACGAGGGCGAGGAGCACCGCTACCGGCGGATCTCCAACATCCTGGGCGTCGACGCAGCGTTGCCAGAACAAGCGGAGCGAGTGTTGCTCACCACGGCGGAGGAGCCAGGGAGCGTGGCCGAAGCGCTCCGCGACGCAAGCTGGAGCAGAGCAATGGAGGAGGAGATGGCCTCCATCGTGGAGAACTCCACTTGGTCTCTGGTGGATCTCCCACCGGGCCAGAAGCCCATTGGGCTCAAGTGGGTTTACAAAGTGAAGAGGGGCAAGAAAGGGAGCATCGTCAGGAACAAGGCCCGCCTCGTCGCCAAGGGCTATGTGCAGCGAGAGGGAGTTGACTTCGAGGAAGTCTTTGCCCCCGTCGCCGGGCTCGATTCCGTCCGGCTCCTCCTCGCCGTCGCCGCGCAGGAGGCCTGGGCGGTGCACCATCTCGATGTCAAGTCCGCCTTCCTCAACGGCGAGCTCGAGGAAGAAGTGTACGTGGCGCAGCCCCCTGGATTCGTCTAGGCCGGATCGGAGGGAAAGGTGATGCGCCTCCACAAGGCGCTGTACGGGCTCCGCCAGGCTCCAAGGACATGGAATTCGAAGCTGGACAGCAGCCTCGTCGCGCTCGGCTTCACCAAGTGCCCCTCCGAGCATGCGATGTACACGCGTGGCAAGGGCACGGAGCGGCTCTTGCTCGGAGTCTACGTGGACGATCTGATCGTCACCGGCGCCTCTGCCACGGCGATTGGGGAGTTCAAGAAGGAGATGATGGGGCTCTTTCGGATGAGCGACCTGGGGCTGTTGTCCTACTACCTCGGCATCGAGGTCGTACAGCAGCCTGGGCGCATCAAGCTGGGGCAGTCTGCCTATGTAGACAAGCTGCTCGACAAAATGGGCATGGCTAGCTGCAACGCCACCGCCACGCCCATGGAGCATCGGCTGAAGCTGAGCAAGAAGGGAAGCGGGGCGCCGGTGGACTCATCCCTCTACCGCAACATCGTCGGTGGGCTCCGCTACCTCGTCCACACACGCCTCGACACCTGCTACGCCGTCGGCTACCTCAGCAGATACATGGAGGCACCCACGAGCGAGCACTGGAGCGCAGTAAAACACCTGCTGCGCTACATTGCTGGGACGAAGGACCATGGGTGCACGTATGCACGCCAGGACGCAAAGGCCAGGCTCGTCGGCTACAGCGACGCAGACTGGGCCGGCGACGTCGACGATCGGAAGAGCACGAGCGGAGTCTTGTACTTCCTCGGCAGCTGTCCCATCTCCTGGCAGTCAGCGAAGCAGAAGATTGTCGCACTCTCCTCGTGCGAGGCGGAGTACGTCGCTGCGACTGCTGCCGCTTGCCAGGGGATCTGGCTCAGGCGGCTCCACAATGAACTGCTTGGTCGCAAGCATGGCGCGGTGGAGCTCCACGTCGACAACAAGTCAGCCATAGCGCTGATGAAGAATCCGGTCTTCCACGACCGAAGCAAGCACATCAAAATCAGGTATCACTTCATCCGCCAGTGTGTCGACAACAAGGACATCGACGTCCAATTCGTACGTACTGCGGATCAGCTATCTGACATCATGACGAAGGCACTTGGTCATGTGCAGTTCCAGGAGCTGTGCCGTCGAATCGGCATCGTTAAGGTGAAGGGCACATAGATTAGGAGGAGATTGTCAGTTAATCTAGTGTGTCAGTAATAAGTGTCTGTTTAGTTTTCGTCAGTAAGTTCAGTTTGGTCAGGTAGCTAAGTTAGTTGTTCCGTCAGCTATTTGCTGGGAACAGATAGGTTAAGATTTGGTCTTTGTTTTCTGATCCGATCCTTGCGTGGTGAGCTCGTGTGGTCGGTCGTGGGATGGCACGATCATTGTGGGCAACGTGTGAGCATGCACGATCGCTGCTTTGCTGAATAAAAGGAAGAGAGCAACAGAAAAGCTGTAGGCATTACACAGCAACATATCTCTGTCATTGTCTCCTCTCTGTTCGTGCTTCAGTTCGTGAGTGTGATCGAGAGAGAAGAAAGGCTACATCAACATCGCATCATGAGTAAACACGTCCAGGATGAAATTAAATTACGACGGACATCCAAGTTATGTGCATAGTGTGTACTTCGTACAAACTGGAGATACAAAACAGTATAAAATTTGAAATGTTTTTTTTTTGCAGAAGTGCTATCTCTAACTGAGCTCTGTGTAGGAAAAATTGTAGGAACTCCTTCATGAAACTGATGGGCCAGCACCAGGCAGAAAATAGATATTAGAAGCTAGAACTGATGAGTAGATACCGGAACTAAAAATTTCTCAATCAAGTGGCGATATTTACAAGTTGCTACCGTGGATACCAAAATCATGATTTCTTCACTTGTGTTGTGTCACGGGTACAGGTTGTACAATCCCTATAATAATAAAACCCATCACCTAGGTGGTGGAATATAGTCAATGAACACTTCTACACTCGGCCCACGTACTATCTCCTAGTTTTGCCAGTTCATGAGCAACTTGCTTTCCAATCCAACTGATCATTGAAACAGTGTAGGACGATAAGGAGCACAAATAAATTTATGTCCTTGATAGTCCCATCAATGCCAGACTTTGTAAGGCCAGAATTCTGGAGTTTAGCAACGAGAAAAGCACAGTCGCTCTCGGTGAGTAAAGGCATACTCTGCCGCGTCTGCTTATGCGGTCCAATTTGAGGGATCCGTCAGGTATGACTTTGGGTGTACAGTTTGGTGCAGCAACGCTCCCATGAAGTGTCCTATCTTTGCCTGGCTTGCTATCTGGGGCCGGTGCCTGACCACTGACGTCCTCTCTCGCCGTGAATGGCCTCACAAATGATTTATGCCCACTTTGCCTCTCCAGCCAGGTGACTGCAGTTCACCTGCTCAAACCTGCCAACCGTCATTGCAGATATGGTGCCGCATTCTGCAGCAAGCCAATCTGCCAGTCATGCTTACTCCTGCAGCCTGAACAATCCATGTCCATATGGATATCTTCGACGCAGCAGCTGACATGGATATCTTCGACGCAGCAGCTCATTCCTTGCAGCAAGCGTAAAGATTGGACCTCGCATATCCAACTGGTTTGGTGGTCTCTCTGGAAGAAGCACAACACGCGGATCTTCTTTTTTTTTTTTTTTGAAACGGGCAAAAAAGCCTTTGCCTTATATTAATATAGGAGAAGCAAACAAGGGGATGGCAAGAGCCATAAAAGAAAAAGGGAAGGCAGGAAAGAAAAACCCGCCCGGAAAGGAACAAAACAAAACACGGTCAGCCTAAAAGCTCCGCCAGGTTCTTCGCGCCGGCAAGGACCCAATCCTTTCCTTCTTCCCTGATCTTTCCAATCCCAAACTGCAACACTCAACCACATCGTCGGCAAGATCGTAGAAGCAGCGTGCAGTGGCAGGCTGCCGGACGCCCTCGTGCTACTAGCCTGCTACAGAGACCAAGAGAGGCCCATTAAGACCTGTATTGCTGTTTAGATTAGAGTAGATGTTGGCTCTTTTTTTCTTTCTTTTCCTGCTTGGCTTGTAGTACTCCTGTACACTTCTTTTTCTGCATTTTCATGAAAAGAAAATAAACCCTTAAAAGAAAAGGAATGCCCACAATGAATAGAACAGGTTGAATCGAAAAAGAGCTAAATGTTTTTTTTTTCGAGGTAGACGGGGGGGAAAAACCCCACCGCTTGTTATTTCATTTCTCGAAAACAGCCAAGAAGCCAGTCAATCATACAGATAGGGGAACAAGGTGGGGGAGAAGAGAAGAAAATCACATCACAGCCCTAGCGAGTACAAAGGCGCGAAGCGAGTCAAGCGGAGCACGGTCTGCAGAGCGAAGCCGCCACCGCCAAACGGCGATGTCATCCACCGCTCTCCGTAACGTCGACTCGGTGGAGTGGCGCACCCCGTTGAAGACGAGGTCGTTCCTCGACTTCCAGATGGACCACAAGATCGCCGCGAGGGCGAAACGCCAGGTATCAAGGCGAGTAGAAGCAGGAGCAGCGAGGTCCCAGAGGGTGAAGTTACCGGCGGGGATTGGGACATCCAGCCGGTTCCAGACCACCGAAGCTCGGGGGCAGTCGAAGAAGAGGTGTCTCCCGGTCTCCGGGAGGGAGCAGGCGGCACAGCCACTAGAGGAGGCGCAGTGCTTGTAGAAGAGGTTCGCCCTAGTGCTCAGGCGGTCGATGTCAGCAAGGTACATGAAGATCTTCACCTTCGTCGGGATCCTGAGAGACCACGCAACGCAGGCGGACGTGTCGAGGGGGCGGGCCGGCGAGAGGGCCCTATACGCCTCTCGAGAGCAGAAGCGGGGCGCCGAGGAGGAGTCAATGGCCCTGCCATCATGCCCCACACCAAGGCGGGTACAGTCGATGATGCGGCGAACCGAGGCGAGCTCGGCCTCGGCCACGGTGGAGAGGCGCGGCCGGAGGTCCAGCCCCAGGGCCACCACAGTGGCGACGGAAGCTTGCAGATGGGTGCAGTGAGAGAAGAGGGCGGGGTAGCGAGTCGCCAGCAACTCGCCAGCCAGCCACTTATCGAGCCAGAAGGAGGTGGAGCGGCCGTCCACCACTGTAGCTCTGGTGATGGCCCGGTAAAGGGGCAGGCAGTCAGCGACAATCTTCTCGAGGAAAGATGGGGAGGCGGAGAGCTCCCCTAAGTCTCGACCTGTGTGAGAGAAGAACCAAGACTTCCAAGGTAGGGGGTTAGGTTGGTGTAATTTATGGACAAAATTAAGCAACAAGCACATGTTCTGCCGGTGGAGATCCTTGATGCCGAAGCCCCCCTCCTGCTTAGACAACAAAACTTTTTCCCAAGCGATTAGACAACGAGCACCAGAACATGAGTCTTTCCCGGTCCAGAAAAACGCACGGCGTCTCTTATCGATACTCTCAATAACACCACGGGGCAACAAGTACGAACACATGTAATAAGTAGCGAGGTTATTAAGAACAGCATTACACAGAACAAGCCTACCCCCAGAGGACAACAAGTGCGCACGCCAGCCCGAAAGCCGCCGATCGAAGGAAAGGATGAGAGGAGCATAAGCAGAGGCGGGGAGCTTTGATGGTGAAAGCGGAAGGCCTAGATAAGGCTGAGGGAAGGAAGAGATTGGGCAGCCAAGCGTGGCTGCCATCGTCGCAGCCTCATCCGGGCGAACATTCATGGGGATGAAACAAGATTTGTGGAAATTGATCGCAAGTCCTGTCGCAGCAGCAAAGTCATCAAGCACCTGCTTGAGGCGAGACGCAGCTTCCTGAGTGGCCTTGCAGAGGATAAGGGTATCGTCCGCATATTGGAGGACGGGGCAGGGGGCACCGGGAGAGAGGGGGTGAAGGAGGGAGTCGCTTGAAGAAGCGTGGGCGATGAGACGCTGGAGCACATCCGCCACGATAATAAAAAGGTACGGAGAGAGAGGGTCGCCCTGCCGAAGGCCGTTGCGACAGCGGATCCAGGCGCCCGGAACCCCATTAAGAAGGATCGCGGTATGCCCAGTGTCCAGGATGCTCTTCATCCAGAGACACCAACGATCGTCAAAACCACGCGCTTTGAGGATGGCTAGGAGACTGCCCCAGTTAACAGAGTCAAAAGCTTTCCTGAAATCAATTTTGAAAACGATGGTGGGGGCTTTGCGGGAGTGGCAGCACCGAAGGAGGTCTGCAGCGTAGACGATGTTTTCCGAAATGCGCCGACCGGAGAGGAACCCGGTTTGGTCAGCGTCAACTAGAGAGTGGATCGCACTTTGGAGTCTGGTTGTAAGAACTTTGGTGATGGTCTTCATCACGCAGTTTTGAAGCGAGATAGGCCGAAATTGGGAGGGGTGAACCGCAGCATCAATTTTTGGGAGGAGGACAAGGAAGGCCCTGTTGATGCGGGTGAGGTCGATTGTCCCATCGTAGAAGGAGGAGAACATTTCAAGGAGGTCCTTGGAGATGGCATCCCAGAATGTGGAGAAAAAGAGCTAAATGTAGAACTGAGAAGATGTTGTTTCCGTCAAATTTTCTATGACTAAACACAAATAGTGACACGGGAAATTCATGGTTTGTTTGAGGGAATGATGATGCTCTTATAGCCACTTACCTACCCAAGGACCAAGGTCATAACCACGTGTTTTTTTTTTGTTTGACAATACAACCAGATGACCAAAGACTTCAATGTCACTGTCTAGAGTCTACCACCAAGTCATTTATAAATAGCAATGCTTCCCTAGCATAGGATGCATAGCTATTTCTCATTTTACTTGTCTATCTTGGAGTAATAATGCACTTCTATGGTGTACATTATTTGTTGTGTCTCTGTACATCGAGGATATGAATTTTGTATCTATATGGGCATAGAAGTCACCAGGAACCACTAATGGACCATCTGAATCACATTGTGCACTGATTCTGATTCGCTTTGTCGCCCCCTATTTTTATTACCTCTGCCTGGCCTTTGCGTCATGCTCTTGTGCCTGTCAGGAAAGAGGTTTCATAAATCTCACGTAAGTCTGCCAGGAAGATGTTGTCCTCAAACCACCACAGTGCACATTTTACATCTTCACAGGCATTCAACCATCAGAAAAGCAGCTAGCACCTTAGCCAAGGAGACGACATGCATGTAGACATTGTACATTCTTCTTCAGTGAAAATCCCACACACAAGACAAGTCGAACACCAGGATTGCACAGGCTTCAAACAATGGCGTGTCGGACAAATACATAATGTCTCCTTCAATGTTTCTATGACTGAATGCGAACAGCAAAACGGGCATATTACACAAATCAATAACCATATTGATTACACTAAGAAATCAGACCCAAATCAGTCCTTTGTGGTCTAGCATTAATCTCCAAAAAAAATATTTAAGGAACCAGCTATGAGACTATAACCCAATGACAAAGTGCCTGATTGCACCATAGCAATCTACAGTCTAATATTTGACGTTACAAAGTAGGATACAAAAGCAATAATATTGCCCTACAAGTATTTAGATTTGCAGCAAATTATAGAAATTTGCAGCAAGAACTCTTCTACATATTCAGTTGTTGGCAAAGAAATAAATGAATCCAATGCAAATCTCTTATCTCATAAATATAGTTTGGAGAAGTGGATATCAAATCCAAGTACTGCATCAGAATAAGTTAATTAGCATCACGAGCAATAGCTCAAGACAGATATACTTAATCCTGATTGGCATCGCATCATGAGAAAACAGGTTCATGATGAAATTAAATTGCTAGGACTTCCAAGTTTTGTGCATAATCAGTACTTGGTCCAAATAAGTAAAATACATAGCAGCATAAATTTAAAATATGATGTGGATTCTCGAGAAGTACTATTGCTAATTGAACTTGGCGCAGCCAAAAAAAAAATGCAGGATCTCCCTCGTGAAATTGACTGACCAACAAAAGACAGAAAGTAGATACTGGAACTAGTGAGCAGATAATATAACACTTTACCCAGAAATCCATCAGTTATACATTTTTTTAATCAAGTGGCAATATTTACAACCTGTTCTCACGGATACCAAATCATGCTAGTTGCTAGCTCCACAACAGCATCAGAAAGCACCTTGTTAATAATTATTGTATCTGAATGAAGAATACCAAATAAATTAAACTAACAAATGGAACAATAAGACCATGAGATACACTGATTCTAATTGCAAATTATTAAATGGCATTCTGTAGAAGGATAGCAATGAATTTCCTTGGTATTGCTTGGGTAAGTAAAAAAAACGGCCTTGTGTGACACTTTCTCTTGTAGTGCTAAAAGTGTACATTCTGAATGTTTCGATCATTATAATTACTAAGATCTGAATGAAGGGTACCAAATGAAGGTATAGACAGTGGTTGATTAGATCATAGCTCAAAAGATACACTGCAAATTATGTAGTGATGTGATGCCCTTCATTTTGGATGGGTAAAAGAGCAACAGCCAGAAATATCAACGTCCTAATGGATGGTAGCATTTTCTCTTGTAGTGGTATAAACTATAAAGTATACATTTCTTGATGCTTAGATGTGCCGTCACCCCACCCTACTAATACAACCAGCTTCTCCCCACATTGTTTTCTAATCATGATGACAAAATAGCAAGAAAAAGGACTCGTTTTGCCACATTGAACAGAGATAAATGAGTTATGTTACCGTTCAAAAAACAGAGGAGTCCTTGTCTGAGATTTAAAGGTGGTATTTTCTCTGTTTAATTAATGTGCATAGAAGGCTAACAAAATAAAAGAAAATAACACTAGTTCAATGGGAATACTGAAAAACACTAGTTCCCATGCAAATACCTTGAGTATAGTTTGGATAAGTAGATACCAAATCCAAACCTCGCTGGAGAATAAATTAATTATCAGGAGCAGCAATAGCTCAAAATAGATATACTTATTCTGATGTGCATCACATCTTGGCAAAACATGTCCAGGATGAAATTAAATTGCTGGGACTTCAAGTTATGTGCATAATCAGTACTTGGTAGAAAGTGGAAATACATAACGATATAAATTTGAAATATGTTGTGTCTCTAATTAAACTTGATGTAGGAAAAAAAATCAGGATCTCCCTCATGAGATTGACTGACTGTACAAGGCAGAAAGTAGATATTGGAACTGGTGAGCAGATAACAGGATACTTTACCCAACAAAACCATCAACTCTACTTTTTTTTTATCAAGTGACGATATTTACAAGCTGCTATCACAGGTAACAAAATCATGCTAGCTAGACGACAGCATCAGAAAGCACATTGCTAAGATCTGGATGGAGATTGCCAAATAATTGAGCTAAGAAATGAAACCCATAAGATCATAGTAAGATACACTGATTCTCACTCCAAATTATGGAATGGCATTCTCCAGTAGAAAAGTAAATTCATATTGCTTGGGTAACTACAAAAGAGCAGCCTCGGGGAATATCCATATGAACATGGATAGTGGCACTTCCTTTTGTATATAAAGTGTACATTTGTGAAAGCTTAGATCACAATAGTTAGTTAGTTTAATTTTTCCTGGAACTAAATGTAGAACTGGGAACATGTCGTTTCCTTCAATTTTTCTTTGACTGGACACAAATAGCGACATGGGAAATTTCATGGTTTGTTTGAGGGAATGATGATGCTCTTGTAGCGACTTACCTACCCAAGGACCAAGGTCATAACCACGTGATTCTTAGCTATTGGCCTACCAGATGTCCAGAGACTTCATGTCACTGTCTAGTGTCTACCACTAAGTCATTTATAAATAACAAGGCTTCCCGAGCAGGATGCATAGCTATTTCTCGTTTTACTTGTCTATCTTGGAGTTATGCACTTGTATGGTGTACATTATTTGTTGTGTGTCTGCACATCGAGTACATGAATTTTGTTATGATATGGGCATAGAAGGTACCAGGAACCACTGATGGACCATCTGAATCACATCATGCATTGATTCACTTTGTCGCCCCTATTTTTACTACCTCTGCCTGGCCTGTACACCACACTCTTGTGCCATCTCAAGGAAACATTGGAGATGTATTAGATTGCTTGGGGATGATGCAATGGGGATAGTATCAGATGTGGACACTGCAGCACGCCAGCAGCACGAAAGTGGTGAGACAGTCAGCAAAGTGGTAAGGTGGTGTAAGAGAAGCTAGATCTCCTAGATGTTTCTTTTGCTGGTTTGGCCGAATATAGCAGATATAGATGTCAGGAAAGAGGTTTTCATAAATCTCACGTAAGTATGTCACGGAAATGTTGTCCTCAAACCACCACACTGCACATTTTACAACTTCACGAGCATTACACCATCAAAAAAGCAATAACCTCTTGCTGGAGATCAGTGCAGCTAACACCTTGGCCAGATCAGTGCAGCTAACACCTTTGCCATGGAGACGACATGCAAGGGGTAATGTAGACACGGTACATTCTTCTTCAGTGAAAATCCCACACACAAAACGAGTAGAACACCAGGAATGCACAGGCTTCAAAACTGACGTGTTGGACAATTACAGTGCCAGGGCATAACTGCAGCAGGTAAAAAATTATACAGGACGGCAATTTCATAAAGTTTGTAGCTACCTAAATATGCCAAGCTTCACGGGTAGGTATGTTGTAACTTGTAAGCTCTCTATACAAACTTCGATGAGACTAGCTCACTTAATAAACTGATGAAGGACAAACCTTTCAGAAAAACTAAAACAGATATGTTCACTATGAATATAACAAGTTGAATATAATAAGACATAATGTCTCCTTCAATGTTTCTATGACTGAATGCAAACAGCGACACGAGATAACACAAACAAATCAGACCCAAATCGTCCATGTGGCCTAGCATTAATCTCCAAAAAATACATTTAAGGAACCAGCTGTGAGTCTATAACCCAATGACCAAAGAAGTGCTTGTTTGCACCATAGCAATCTGCAGTCTAATATTCGACGTTACAAAGGAAAAATGACTAGAAGTCGAGTAGACTAGCAGTTGAGTAGGATACAAACGCAATAATATTGCCCTACAAGTACTTAGATTTCCAGTGAAGTATAGAAAATTGCAGCAAGAACTCTTCTACATATTCAGTTGTTGGCAATGAAATAAATATGTTATTATCCGTTTAAAGGTGTTATTGTCTGTTTAATTAATGTGCATAGAAAGCTAACAAACTAAAACAAAATAACACTAGTTTAATGTGAATACTGAAAAAGACTAGTTCCGATGCAAATATCTTGAGTATAGTTTGGGTAAGTAGATACCAAATCCAAATCTTGCTAGTGAATAAGTTAATTATCAGCAGCAGCAATAGCTCAAAATAGATATACTTATTCTGATGTGCATCACATCCTGACTAAACATGTTCAGGATGAAATTAAATTGCTGGGACTTCAAGTTCTGTGCATAATCCATACTTGGTACAAAGTGGAAATACATAACGATATAAATTTGATATATGTTCTGCAATCTCAAGAAGTGTTATCTCTAATTGAACTTGGTGTAGGAAAAAAAATTGCAGGGTGTCCCTCATGAAATTGACTAGACTGGACAGGCAGAAAGTACATATTGGAACTGCTGAGCAGATAACAGAATACTTTACCAAACAAAACCATCAGCTATACATTTTTTTAACCAAGTGACAATGTTTACAAGCTGCTATCACAGATACCAAAATCATGCTGGCTAGACAACAACATCAGAAAGCACATTGCCAAGATCTGGATGGAGATTGCCAAATAATTGAGCTAAGAAATGAAAGCCATATGATCATAAGATACACTGATTCTCACTCCATATTATGGAATGGCATTCTCCAGTAGAACAGTAATGATTTTCCATTCATATTGCTTGGGTAACTACAAAAGAGCAGCCTCGGGGAATATCCATCTGAACATGTATGGTGGCACTTTCTTTTGTATATATAGTGTGCATTTGTGTGTTGGTTTGATCAGACGGAGATATAAGGGGAGCACTTGTGGTGCTAAGTGTCGGGGGGAAGACCCCGGGTAGGGCAATGGACGCGGAGCAGCCGGCTGACCACTGGCCGGCTCGCGGCAAAGGCCGGCTGAGGAGCAGCCGGCTGGCGCCGTGGCCGGCTGGTCCGGAAGCCGGCTGGCTCTAGGTCCTAGTCGGCCTGGCTACGGCCGCCAATGCTGTAGCTGGGCCGGCTTCTACAAGCCATATCCGACTGGGGGTCTGTACCTCAGACCGACTCGAGGCTGGCGAGTCTTGCACTGGAAGGAACCGGGTTGGTAATCCGGGTTCCCAAAGTCCACGCTGACTTCATCTTCCGTAAAGCGCGGGGCACTGTGGAGCAATAGTGCCACGCGCCGGACAGGCCATCATGGCTTACGACGCGCCGTACAGGCTACAGTGGCTGACGGCGACAGGGACGCTTCCTCTCCATACCGCTGACCGTGGCAGCCGGATGGGACAGGCCATGACGCCTCAACGGCTCCTGACGTCACCGCCTCGGGAAGGAGCGGAAGCCGAAGCCGGCCAAGCCGGCTAGTAGACTATAGGGTCTTATATGTAAAGTGCCGGTGCCTATATAAACCGCACTACTCCCTCTCGCGCAGGGACGATCGATCATTCTCACCTCATTCCACCCCTAGCGCTGCCCTGTGAGAGAGACCATCGTCTCCCTTAGCCTCCCAGGAGCAGCCGGACACAGCTCTAGGAGCACCATTGTACTGTGTGATATCTTATACACTCTAGCAGGAGTAGAGGTTTTACCTCCATCGGAGGGCCTCGAACCTGGGTACGTCGCCGTGTCGCTCGTGCCCATACCCGCTTCCGGATACCGCCGTGAGATCTCTCGGGAGCCCCTTCGATTAGCCACCCTATGGCATATGCCGTGACGATACCACGACATTTGGCGCCCACCGTGGGGCCTTCAGCATCCTCGGCCGGTGTCTTCATCCGGACGGGCCTCACCATCACCACCGGCGAGCGAGTCGCTTCAGGCTTGATCTGGAGATTCGGCTCCCTCGACTGCGTCAGCGACAACGCTGGCTGCTTCGCCGACCGACCCTTCCCCGCCGGCGGCAACGTCATCAGCTTCGGCGGCCACGACGTCTACGTCGCCACCGTCGCACCGCCGCGCTACCCGCGGCAGGTGCTGCGCTGCGCTAGCCCTCCTCCGCGAGCCGGCAGCAGCGCTCCCGCCAGCCCCGCCGTCGTGCAAGTCATGATGGCTGGCGAAGAGCTCCCTGTGAAGAACCCGCGCACCCGCGGGCCCAACCTGGAGCGCAACATCGACCCCAACGCCTCCGGCTCGGGCGCAAAGGCGCCGCCACCACCGTCCCGGCTGGAGGAAGTCCGGGCAAAGCTGAGCACCCCGCTCACGCCTGGCGCCGACCCCGCCACCATCGAGAAGGATCTGGAGGAGCACCGCCAGCTCCTCCTTAGGCAAACAGAAGAGCTGGCTGCTACAAAGCGCCAGTGGGAAATCACCCAGCGCGAGTTCCACCGCGCCCACGGCCTCACCCCAAGCGGCGACGAGCCCAGCCGAGCCGGCCATATCCGCCGCAGAGGCCGCGACCTAGGCGCCGAGATCGCCCGCGACGGCGCCCCCTCGCCGGCTCTCTCAGCGGAGCTCCCCGTCTACAACACCCCCGACAAGAACATGCTCGCGGCTGAAGCCGCCGCGGAAGAGCTGCACCGCCTTGAAGGCGAAGAGCTACGCCGCCAAACTGAGCGGGTGAAAGACCTGCTGAAGGCGGCCAACCAGCAGTCAAAAGACCCCAGGTACGCCCATGCCCCCAGGGCTTCTCACGCTCGTGGCACTGCAGGCAACGACCGGGAAGGTGCCAAAGACACGGCCGAGTCCGCCTCCCCAGCACCAAGCCGGCACCGTGACTCCCGGGCCACGCACACCAACTCGAGCCGGCCAAGCCGCCCGCCGAGTGGCATCAGCGGCCGCAGCCGGCCACCTCCAAGCCGGAACCAGGAGCACGACTCCGAGCCCCGCCGACCTCACCGGCCGGCTCCAGAAGCAAGCGGCTCTCGCCAGCCGGCTCACACCCGGCTGGGCCCGCGCATCGAGCCAACCGACGCCAGGGATCGCCTCGACCGGCTGGTTCAATCCCGCATCGCGGAAGAAGAAGGGCCAGCCGGCCCAAAGTGCTTCGGGCCGCGGATCCTCAACGAGCCCATGGTCGACGGCTTCCAGCTCCCCCGCGACACCCCCAAGTACGACGGCACGGCCAAGCCGGAGGACTGGCTGCAGGACTACTCCACCGCAGTCGGCATCGCCAGGGGCAACAAGCGCTGGGCTGTACGCTACTCCCCCCTCATGCTGCTCGGCTCCGCCCGCACATGGCTCAACAACCTGCCAGCCGGCAGCATAAACGGCTGGCTGGACTTCGAAGCCGCCTTCATCAGCAACTTCACCGGCACCTATCGCCGGCCGGGTCGCCCTCAATAGCTTGAGATGTGCAAGCAGGGCCCGGACGAGACGGATCGCGCGTACCTAACGCGCTGGTGCGAGATGCGCAACTCCTGCGAGGGCGTGCACGAGATGCAAGCCATCAGCTTCTTCATGGGAGGCTGCCGGCCCAACACCATGCTGTGGCACAAGCTGCGCCGCAGCGAGCCCAAGTCGATGGCCGCCTTGATGGCCATCGCCGACAAGTACGCCCTGGCTGAGGAAGCCGGCAAGGCGCCGGCTGAGATTTCGCCGGCTCCATCCAGGCGGGACAACAACAAGCCGGCCGAGCACAAGCCGGCCGAGGGCGGCCACCACGGCAGCCGGCGGGACAATTACCGCGGCAAGCGGCACAGCGACCAGCCGGACCGCCGGTACGGCTCCGCCCATGTGGCAGCCGTGTCAGACCACGCGGCGGCTGGCGGAAGCCGGCGCCGAACGCACGGACCGGCCACGGAAGCCGAAGTACACCTTCGAGCAAATGCTCGACTCGCCGTGCAAGTACCACAGCGGCAAGAACCCCTCCAACCACTCCACCCGCGACTGCCACTTCATGAAGCGGCTGACGAGCGGTGAGCCACTCCCGCCCCCACCCCCGCCTCCACCAGCCGGCGGGCCGGGTGGCCAAGCCGGCGCAGAGAACGCCAACCTCGAGCACCACGAGGCTAACCAAGTGCACCATGGCGGCCGGTACCTGGCTGAGGATGCCACCTACATCATCTTCACCACCGAGCCCGAGGACAAAACGAGCCAGCAGCGCCGTTCCCTCGAAGTCAACGCGGTCATGCCGCCGGTCCCCCAGTACCTAAACTGGTCAGAGCAGGCCATCACATTCGATCGCCGCGACACACCGGCTGTCCTTCCGAAGCCGGGCAGCTACGCCATGGTCCTCGACCCCACCCTTGGCACAACCCGGCGCAGCGTGCGCTTCTCGCGTGTCCTCATCGATGGGGGCAGCAGCATCAACATCCTCTACCGCGACACCGCCCGCAAGCTGGGCATCCAGGAGGCCGAGTTGCGCTCCTCCCCCACCGTCTTCCATGGCATCGTGCCAGGCCACTGCTGCCAGCCGATCGGCCGGATCACCCTGGAGGTCATGTTCGGCAAGCCGGACAACTTCCGCACGGAGAACATCGAGTTCGAGGTGGTGGACCTCGTCAGTCCCTACCACGCGCTCCTGGGCAGGCCGGCCCTGACCAAGTTCATGGCGGTGCCCCACTATGGGTACCTGAAGATGAAGCCGCCTCGGCCCCAAAGGGGTCATCACCGTAGCCGGCGACTACCGCCGCTCCATGGACTCGCGCCACGCGAGCTCCAAGATGGCCCGGACGCTGGTCATCGCCACCGAGAAGCAGCTCATCCACGACGCCGTCGCCCTGGCTAAGGCCGCGCAGGCGGACATGCCGGCTGTGGGCAACCCGGCCGGGACGACTCACTTCCAGCCGGCCGACAACACCAAGAAGATCCTGCTCGACCCGGCGCAGCCGGACAAGTACGTCACCATCGGTGCCGGCTTGAGCAGCAAATAGGAAAGCGAGCTCACCAACTTCCTCCGTGAGAATCGGGACATCTTCGCATGGTCTCCAAGGGACATGCCGGGTGTGCCGAGGGAGTTGGCCGAGCACCACCTCCACGTCCGGCTCGAAGCCAAGCCGGTGAAGCAGCCTCTCAGGCGCTTCGCCGAAGAACGAAGGAAGGCCATCGGTGAAGAAATCGCCCGGCTCCTAGCTGCCGGCTTCATCATGGAAGTACTGCACCCGGACTGGTTGGCGAACCCGGTCCTGGTTTTGAAGAAGAACGGCTCCTGGCGCATGTGTATCGACTACACCAGCCTCAACAAGGCGTGCCCGAAGGACCCCTTCCCCCGCCGCGCATAGATCAAGTCATAGACTCGATCGCCGGCTGTGAACTGTTGTCTTTCCTAGATGCCTACTCGAGCTACCACCGCATTCCTTTGAATCCGGCTGATCAAATAAAGACTTCGTTCATTACCCCGTACGGGCTTATCGCTACACGACTATGCCATTCGGCTTGAAAAATGCAGGCGCCACCTACCAAAGGTGCATGCAAAAGTGTTTGCAGGATCAAATCGGCAGAAATGTTCACGCATACGTGGATGATGTCGTTGTGAAAACCAAGGAGATGCCTACCCTCCTTGATGACCTGAGAGAAACCTTCACCAATCTGCGAAGATTCCGGATGAAGCTCAACCCGGCCAAGTGCACGTTCGGCGTGCCAGCCGGCCAACTCCTGGGCTACCTCGTCTCTCAGCGAGGAATCGAAGCCAACCCGGAGAAGATCAGTGCCATTGAGAAGATGGAACTGCCGCAGTGCCTCAAGGACGTCCAAAAGTTCACCGGATGCCCGGCCTCCTTGAGCCGCTTCGTCGACCGGCGGGGGAGAAGGCACTGCCCCTGTATCAATTGATGAGGAAGTCGGACAAATTTGTCTGGTCACCGCAGGCGGATGAAGCCTTCCGTGACTTAAAACGCGTACTCTCAACCGCGCCAATCCTTGCAACGCCGGGTGATGCGCGTAGATTGTACACGTCCGTTGGGAACCCCAAGAGGAAGGTATGATGCGCACAGCGGCAAGTTTTCCCTCAGAAAGAAACCAAGGTTTATCGAACCAGGAGGAGCCAAGAAGCACGTTGAAGGTTGATGGTCGCGGAATGTGATGCGGCGCCTCGCCAGGGATTCCGGCGCCAACTTGGAACCTGCACAACACAAACCAAGTACTTTGTCCCAACGAAACAGTGAGGTTGTCAATCTCACCGGCTTGCTATAACAAAGGATTAAACGTATCGAGTGGAAGATGCTTGCAAAGAAAACAGTAAAACACAAGTATTGCAGTAGATTGTATTTCAGTACAGAGAATTGGACCGGGGTCCACAGCTCACTAGAGGTGTCTCTCCCATAAGATAAAAGCATGTTGGGTGAACAAATTACAGTCGGGCAATTGACAAATAGAGAGGAGCATAACAATGCACATACATGACATGGTAAATATAGTGAGATTCAATTGGGCATTACGACAAAGTACATAGACCGCCATCCAACTGCATCTATGCCTAAAAAGTCCACCTTCAGGTTATCATCCGAACCCCCCCGGTATTAAGTTGCAAACAACGGACAATTGCATTAAGTATGGTGCGTAATGTAATCAACAACTACATCCTCGGACATAGCATCAATGTTTTATCCCTAGTGGCAACAGCACAACACAACCTTAGAACTTTCTGTCACTGTCCCAGGTATCAATGCAGGCATGAACCCACTATCGAGCATAAATACTCCCTCTTGGAGTTAAGAGTAAAAACTTGGCCAGAGCCTCTACTAGTAACGGAGAGCATGCAAGATCTTAAACAACACATATGTAATAACTTGATAATTACCATAGCATAGTATTCTCTATCAATCGGATCCCGACAAACACAACATATAGAATTACAGATAGATGATCTTGATCATGTTAGGCAGCTCACAAGATCCAACAATGAAGCACAACAAGGAGAAGACAACCATCTAGCTACTGCTATGGACCCATAGTCCAGGGGTGAACTACTCACTCATCACTCCGGAGGCGACCATGGCGGTGTAGAGTCCTCCGGGAGATGAATCCCCTCTCCGGCAGGGTGCCGGAGGCGATCTCCCGAGTCCCCCGAGATGGGACCGGCGGCGGCTGCGTCTCCGGAAGGTTTTCCGTATCGTGGCTCTCGGTATCGGGGGTTTCGCGATGGAGGCTTTAAGTAGGCGGAAGGGCAAGTCAGGAGGGGGCACGAGGGCCCCACACCACAGGTCGGCGCGGCCAGGGCCCAGGCCGCGCCGCCCTAGGGTTTGGGCGCCTCGTGGCCCCACTTCGTTGACTCTTCGGTCTTCTGGAAGCTTCGTGGCAAAATAGGACCCCGGGCGTTGATTTCGTCCAATTCCGAGAATATTTCCTTACTAGGATTTCTGAAACCAAAAACAGCGTAGAAACAAAGAATCGGCTCTTCGGCATCTTGTTAATAGGTTAGTTCCAGAAAATGCATAAATATGACATATAATGTGCATAAAACATGTAGATAACATCAATAATGTGGCATGGAACATAAGAAATTATCGATACGTTGGAGACGTATCAGCATCCCCAAGCTTAGTTCTGCTCGTCCCGAGCAGGTAAAACGATAACAAAGATAATTTCTGAAGTGACATGCCATCATAATCTTGATCATATTATTTGTAAAGCATATGTAATGAATGCAGCGATCAAAACAATGGTAATGACATGAGTAAACAAGTGAATCATAAAGCAAAGACTTTTCATGAATAGTACTTCAAGACAAGCATCAATAAGTCTTGCATAAGAGTTAACTCATAAAGCAATAAATCAAAGTAGAGGTATCGAAGCAACACAAAGGAAGATTAAGTTTCAGCGGTTGCTTTCAACTTGTAACCTGTATATCTCATGGATATTGTCAACATAGAGTAATATAACAAGTGCAATATGCAAGTATGTAGGAATCAATGCACAGTTCACACAAGTGTTTGCTTCTTGAGGTGGAGAGAGATAGGTAAACTGACTCAACATAAAAGTAAAAGAATGATCCTTCAAAGAGGAAAGCATCGATTGCTATATTTGTGCTAGAGCTTTGGTTTTAAAAACATCAAGAGAGCATAAAAATGAAGTTTTGAGAGGTGTTTGTTGTTGTCAACGAATGGTAATGGGTACTCTAACTACCTTATCAACCAGACTTTCAAGAGCGGCTCCCATGAAGGACGTTATTTCTACCACCGTGGTAGATCATCCCTCTTCTCTTTTGTTTACACATGTATTTTAGTGGGGTGGCACTCCTTCCAACCTTTCTTTCATACCATGAAGGAGTACCTCTTTTTTTTATTTTTTTTATAATGACACTCCTCCCCACCTTTGCTTTCTCAAGCCATGGCTAACCGATTCCATCGGGTGCCGACCAACTTTTCACATACCATGGAGGAGTGTCTATTTGCAAAATTAAGTTGCTTACCGATGAATCGGTTGCAACACATGTGAAGAGAATTATTAATGAAGTTAATTAATTGGGGCTGGGAACCCCTTTGCCAGCCTCTTTATGCAAAGTTATTGGATAAGCGGATGAAGCCACTAGTCCATTGTGAAAGTCTGTCCGAAGTAAATGACAAGATCGAAAGATAAAACACCACATACTTCCTCATGAGCTATAAAACATTGACACAAATAAGAGATAAATTTTGAATTGTTTAAAGGTAGCACTCAAGCAATTTACTTTGGAATGGCGGAAAATACCATGTAGTAGGTAGGTATGGTGGACACAAATGGCATAGTGGTTGGCTCAAGTATTTGGATGCATGAGAAGTATTCCCTCTCGATACAAGGTTTAGGCTAGCAAGGTTATTTGAAACAAACACAAGGATGAACGGTACAGCAAAACTTACATAAAAGACATATTGTAAACATTATACGACTCCACACCGTCTTCCTTGTTGTTCAAAACTCAATACTAGATATTATCTAGACTCTAGAGAAACCAAATATGCAAACCAAATTAGCAAGCTCTAAGTATTTCTTCATTAATGGGTGCAAAGTATATGATGCAAGAGCTTAAACATGAGCACAACAATTGCCAAGTATCACATTATCCAAGACATTATAGCAATTACTACATGTAGCATTTTCCAATTCCAACCATATAACAATTTAACGAAGAAGAAACTTCGCCATGAACATTATGAGTAACACCTAAGGACATATTTGTCCATATGCAACAGCGGAGCGTGTCTCTCTCCCACAAAGTGAATGCTAGGATCCAACTTTATTCAAACAAAACAAAAACAAAAGCAAAAACAAACCGACGCTCCAAGCAAAGTGCATAAGATGTGACGGAATAAAAATGTAGTTTCAGGGGAGGAACCTGATGATGTTGTCGATGAAGAAGGGGATGCCTTGGGCATCCCCAAGCTTAGACGCTTGAGTCTTCTTAATATATGCAGGGGTGAACCACCGGGGCATCCCCAAGCTTAGAGCTTTCACTCCTCTTGATCATAGTATATCATACTCCTCTCTTGATCCTTGAAAACTTCCTTCACACCAAACTTCAAGCAACTCATTAGAGAGTTAGTGCACAATAAAAATGTACATGTTCAGAGGTAACACAATCATTCTTTACACTTCTGGACATTGCATAAAGCTACTGGACATTAATGGATCAAAGAAATTCATCCAACATAGCAAAAGAGGCAATGCGAAATAAAAGGCAGAATCTGTCAAAACAGAACAGTTCGTAATGACGAATTTTTAGATGGCACCAGACTTGCTCAAATGGAAAAACTCAAAACTAACGAAAGTTGCGTACATATCTGAGGATCATGCACGTAAATTGGCATAATTTTCTGAGCTACCTACAGAGAGGTAGACCCAGATTCGTGACAGCAAAGAAATCTGTAACTGCGCAGTAATCCAAATCTAGTACTTACTTTACCATAGAGACTTTTACTTGGCACAAAAAACATGATAAGGAGAGGTTGCTACAGTAGTAAACAACTTCCAAGACTCAAATATAAAACAAAGTACTGTAGTAAAAACAATGGGTTGTCTCCCATAAGCGCTTTTCTTTAACGCCTTTCAGCTAGGCGCAGAAAGTGTAAATCAAGTATTATCGAGAGATGAAGCATCAACATTATTAGCAGGGGTGTTGGGAGTTTTCTCAACCAAGCATAGTATATTGGATACATAAGTTTTAGCGTCTCCCTTTTCATTAGTCTTGGGCTTGCTATTCTCATCGAACAAATTTTCAGGAACAAGCCAAGCATAATTATTTTCTAGTGCATCATTCATAGCTAGGAGCTTACATGGTATTGGTGCTTTGATCTCCCCTCCATCATTAATGTTATTAGTGTACCTTATTCTATCCATGTCCATCTTTTCAAGGAGACCAACAAAATTAGTATGAGAGCCTAGCATATTAAATTTAGCAAAGACCTTTCTAGCCTCTCTCGCTAGACCACCAAATTCTCTAAGAAGGGTTTCTAAAACAAAATCTTTCTTTTCCCCTTCTTCCATATCACCAAGTGTAAGAAACATGTGTTGGATTATAGGATTGAGATTAACAAATTTAGTTTCCAACAGGCGAACCAAAGCAGCAGCAGCAATTTCATAAGTAGATGCGAGTTCTACCAAGTGTCTATCTTCAAAATTTTCAGCAATACTAACATGATTGAAGAATTCTTCTATATTATTTCTCCCAACTATAGACCCGCGTCCTACCGGTATGTCTTTTGTGGTAAAATTAACAGGAAACATGATAAATCTAGTAAAGTAAATGCAAGTAACTAATTTTTTTGTGTTTTAGATATAGAGAGCAAGACAGTAAATAAAGTAAAACTAGCAACTAATTTTTTTGTGTTTTGTTTAGGTGCAGCAAACAAAGTAGTAAATAAAATAAAGCAAGACAAAAACAAAGTAAAGAGATTGAGAAGTGGAGACTCCCTTGCAGCGTGTCTTGATCTCCCCGGCAACGGCGCCGTGAAAAGCTGCTTGATGCGCGTAGATTGTACACGTCCGTTGGGAACCCCAAGAGGAAGGTATGATGCGCACAGCGGCAAGTTTTCCCTCGAGAAAGAAACCAAGGTTTATCGAACCAGGAGGAGCCAAGAAGCACGTTGAAGGTTGATGGTCGCGGAATGTGATGCGGCGCCTCGCCAGGGATTCCGGCGCCAACTTGGAACCTGCACAACACAAACCAAGTACTTTGTCCCAACGAAACAGTGAGGTTGTCAATCTCACCGGCTTGCTGTAACAAAGGATTAAACGTATCGAGTGGAAGATGTTTGCAAAGAAAACAGTAAAACACAAGTATTGCAGTAGATTGTATTTCAGTAAAGAGAATTGGACCGGGGTCCACAGTTCACTAGAGGTGTCTCTCCCATAAGATAAAAGCATGTTGGGTGAACAAATTACAGTCGGGCAATTGACAAATAGAGAGGAGCATAACAATGCACATACATGACATGGTAAATATAGTGAGATTCAATTGGGCATTACGACAAAGTACATAGACCGCCATCCAACCGCATCTATGCCTAAAAAGTCCACCTTCGAGGTTATCATCCGAACCCCTCCGGTATTAAGTTGCAAACAACAGTACAATTGCATTAAGTATGGTGCGTAATGTAATCAACAACTACATCCTCGGACATAGCATCAATGTTTTATCCCTAGTGGCAACAAGCACAACACAACCTTAGAACTTTCTGTCACTGTCCCAGGTATCAATGCAGGCATGAACCCACTATCGAGCATAAATACTCCCTCTTGGAGTTAAGAGTAAAAACTTGGCCAGGGCCTCTACTAGTAACGGAGAGCATGCAAGATCTTAAACAACACATATGTAATAACTTGATAATTACCATAGCATAGTATTCTCTATCAATCGGATCCCGACAAACACAACATATAGAATTACAGATAGATGATCTTGATCATGTTAGGCAGCTCACAAGATCCAACAATGAAGCACAACAAGGAGAAGACAACCATCTAGCTACTGCTATGGACCCATAGTCCAGGGGTGAACTACTCACTCATCACTCCGGAGGCGACCATGGCGGTGTAGAGTCCTCCGGGAGATGAATCCCCTCTCCGGCAGGGTGCCGGAGGCGATCTCCTGAGTCCCCCGAGATGGGACTGGCGGCGGCTGCGTCTCTGGAAGGTTTTCCGTATCGTGGCTCTCGGTACTGGGGGTTTCGCGACGGAGGCTTTAAGTAGGCGGAAGGGCAAGTCAGGAGGGGGCACGAGGGCCCCACACCACAGGTCGGCGCGGCCAGGGCCCAGGCCGCGCCGCCCTAGGGTTTGGGCGCCTCGTGGCCCCACTTCGTTGACTCTTCGGTCTTCTGGAAGCTTCGTGGCAAAATAGGACCCTGGGCGTTGATTTCGTCCAATTCCGAGAATATTTCCTTACTAGGATTTCGAAACCAAAAACAGCAGAAAACAGAGAATCGGCTCTTCGGCATCTTGTTAATAGGTTAGTTCCAGAAAATGCATAAATATGACATATAATGTGCATAAAACATGTAGATAACATCAATAATGTGGCATGGAACATAAGAAATTATCGATACGTTGGAGACGTATCACCGGGTTCAATGGAGCCGATGCTGTTATACATCGCAGCCACCAACCGAGTGGTTAGCGTTGTCCTGGTGGTGGAGCGCAAAGAAGCCGAAAACAGAGAGCAGCTGGTCCAACGCCCAGTCTACTACCTCAGCGAAGTGCTCTCCCAGTCGAAGCAAAACTACCCCCACTACCAGAAGGTCACCTACGGTGTCTACATGGCGGCCAAGAAGCTCAAGCACTACTTCCAAGAGCATCCCATCAGGGTGGTTGCCACAGCGCCTCTGGCGGAAATCATCGGCAGCAAGGATGCCAACGGCCGGGTTGCCAAGTGGGCCCTGGAGCTAGCCGCCCACACCATCCTCTACGAGCCACGCACAGCCATCAAGTCGCAGATCCTCGCGGACTTCTTCGTCGACTGGGCTGAGATGCAGTACCCGCCGCCCGTGCCGGATTCCACACATTGGAAGATGCACTTCGACGGCTCGAAGATGCGCAACGGCTTGGGAGCCGGCATCGTCATCACCTCTCCCAAGGGAGACCGGCTGGACTACGTCCTGCAGATCCACTTCGCCGCATCCAACAACGTGGCGGAGTATGAAGCGCTCATTCATGGGCTGAAGCTGGCCAAGGAAATCGGCGTGCGTCGCATACTTTGCTTCGGCGACTCCGACTTGGTCATACAACAAGCATCTGGCGACTGGGACGCGAAGGACGCCAACATGGCCTCGTACCGCTTCCATGTCCAGCAGCTATCCGGCTTCTTCGACGGCTGCGAATTCCACCATGTGCCACGAGCAAACAACGAGGCGGCTGATGCCTTGTCCAAGATTGGCTCAACCCGGCAAGCCATTCCGCCGGGCATCGCCTTGGCGGTTATCAAGAAGCCGTCCATCATACCGTCACCGGATTCGGATTCAATATTCGTGCCGGCTGACCCGGGGGCTGCTCAGCCGAACCCGGGGGCTTCATCGCCCAAGTCGGGGGCTAACAAGCCGAACCCGCCGGCTACCACGCCGAACCCGGGGACTTCTCAGTCCAACCCGGGAGCTTCATCGCCAAACTCGGGGGCTAGCAAGCCGAACCCGCCGGCTAGCAAGCCGAACCCGGCGACCACGCAGTCGAAGCCGGAAGCTCCGAAGATGGAGGCCTTGGTGGTCAGCGTATTTGAAATAAGATGCGTACCATCATGGGCACAAGAATTCCTCTCCTACCTCACCGACGGTGTGCTGCCTGATGACAGAGTCCAGGCCAGGCAGATTGAGAGAAGGGCCAAGGCCTATACAATCATCAACCACGAGCTGTACAAACGCAGCGTAAGTGGGGTGTTCCAGCGGTGCGTCGAGCCGGCTGAAGGGATTGAACTCCTAAGGGAAATCCATCAGGGTGAGTGCGGCCACCACGCCTCCTCCCGAGCCATAGTGGCCAAAGCCTTCCGGCACGGTTTTTATCGGCCGACCGCGCTCGAAGACGCGAAGAACCGGTGAAGAAGTGCAACGGCTGCCAACGCTTCGCCAAGCAAAGGCACACGCCGGCTTCCGCCTTGAAGACCATCCCCATTACCTGGCCATTTGCCGTATGGGGCTTGGATATGGTGGGCCCATTCAAAACAGCCCGAGGCGGCATGACTCATCTCTTGGTGATGATTGACAAGTTCACTAAGTGGATCGAAGCCAAGCCAATCAAGAAGCTGGACGGCTCCACAGCCGTCACATTCCTCAAGGAAATAATCGTGAGATATGGCTACCCGCATAGCATCATCACCGACAACGGCAGCAACTTCGCCGAAGGCATCTTCAAACGCTATTGCGGGGAGATGGGGATCCGAATGGACCTGTCGTCCGTGGCGCACCCGGAGACCAACGGCCAAGTGGAGAAGGCTAACGGCTTGATCCTAGCCGGCATCCGGCCCCGGCTGGTGGAGCCGCTTGAGCGCTCAGCCGGCTGCTGGATTGAAGAGCTGCCCAGCGTGCTGTGGAGCCTGCGCACAACGCCAAACCGCTCGGTCGGCTTCACACCCTTCTTCCTCGTATACGGGGCCGAAGCCGTCCCGCCGACCGATATCGAGCACGACGCGCCAAGAATCAAGCTCTACACAGAAGCTGAAGCCAAAGAGGCTCGCGAAGATGGAGTCGACCTGGTTGAAGAGGTCCGGCTAGTGGCCGAGTCTAGGTCAACTGTATACCAGCAAAGCCTCCGTCGCTATCACAGCCGGAAGGTCAAGACCTTAGCATTCCGAGAAGGAGACCTAGTGCTCCGGCTGATCCAACGGACAGCCGGACAGCATAAACTAGCATCCCCATGGGAGGGTCCCTTCATCGTGAGCAAGGCAGTAGGCAATGATTCCTACTATCTCATAGATGCCCAAGAGGCTAAGAAAAACAAGCCGGACAAGGCTGACGAGGAGACTAAACGTCCCTGGAATGTCAGATTACTCCGCCCATTTTACACATGAGAACAGGAATGTATGTATCCCTTGTATCCCTTTTGTGAGTTATGAAAAAGCTTGCGCCAAGAGCGCCGTTTCCGACAAGTTTTTCGCGTACTTTACCTTGTTTCGCCAATTGGCTTGAACCCTCTCACGCGGTCGGCTCAGTAACGTGATCCGGTTTCCGACAGCCGGCTTCCGATCCAGCTACAGACCGCAACCCGGCTGTCCGGCCGGCGGGAGTAAGGCCTAGGGAGCCGGCACGCGAAAAACGACTAAGGGAAAGAGTAAAAGCGAGTTGACTTGCAACTCTTCATAAAAGTGCCGGATTGCCGAATTCAGCTCGTTCGACTGAAATACTGTCGGCCTCACCCAGCGGCCCGCTCTTGATCCGGCGACGGATCGCAAGTCGGACGTACGACCGGCAAGGGCACAGCCAAAGAGTGGGGCGGATGGGAAAAAGCGAACGAGTCGAAAGAAAGCAACTCGGCACACAAATGATTAACAAACACATTAAAGTGCGACATAATTAAAGGGCGATAATATTCATACATCTGCACCCGGCATCCCGGGGATTTAATAAATTGTCTTGGCAAAAGAACAACTGGAAAGCAGGAAATCTAAGCCGGAGGGGCATCGGTGGAGCCGGCTGCCGGGTCGTCCTCAGGCACGTCCTCCGCCTCCTCATCGTCCATGTAATCTCCATCGGACGGAGGAGGGTTCGGGTCCGCGACGAAGAGGGTCTTGTCGACGAAGTCGGCGATGGTACTGGCTCGAGCAAGGCGGGCGGCCTTGAGATCGGCTGGGAGCTTAGTCTCCACGCCGGCTCGCCGGAACTCAAGCTGCCCTAGGTCCACCTCGTTGTACCAGGAGAGGACGAAGGACAGCGCCATGTCGGCACCGGCGCGCGTGGCCGACTCCTTCCAGTCGAGGAAACGGTCCGGCGCCCGCTCCATCGCAGAGATGAGGCCGGAGATATCTTGCGGCGCCGCCTCTTCGGGCCACAGCATGGGCACCAGCTCTTCAGCCGCCTTCCGAAGCTCCCAGCCGAGCTTGGTGATGGGCTCGATGCGGGCAGCCATGGACGCCAGGTGGTCCTCCATGGAGAAATACTCCGAGCTGCCCTCGCCGGTCTCCCGCCTCCTGGAGTCGCGCGCGACGCCAACGGCTGTCAAAGCCGCCTCCTGCGTCTCCGGGAAGGCCGCTGCAAGAAGAAGAAACATGTCAGAAGCCATCAAAGCCGAAATAAGCTGAAAAATGCAAATTTTCGAAGTCCTAAAGTAAGCCTGGCGGCAGCCGGCAAGAACCGACTGCCCCCAGCCCGAAGATGGAGATTCCGAAGTCTAGTAGCTCGCGGCAGCCGGCAAGAACCGATCGCCCCACCAAGATGGAGATTTCGGCAAAGAGGCGGCAGCCGCAAGAACCGACTGCCCCCAGCCCGAAGATGGAGATATCGAAAAAATCAAGTTTCTGCCGCCGGCTGCCAACCTAAGCCGGCAGCCGACGGCCGAAAGCCGGCAAAGGGAAAGGAACATAAAGATGCACTCACCCGCCAAGCCGCGATCAAGCGCGCCAAAATCGTCGGTCCAGCGTTTGGCGGTAGCCGTCGCCTCGTGGACTTGGCGGTGACCTCCTCCCGCAGCCGCAAGCCGCCGCTTCTCCACCTCCGTCGCCCGCCGGCTCAGATCATCCACCTTCTCCTTCTCCGCCGTCCCGAGGGAGTTGAGCTCGGTGAGGTGGTTCTCGCTCCAGCAGGCGCAGCCGCGTCAGCTCCTGCTCAGCCAGCTTGAGCTTGCGGGCGGCGGATCGGCCCGCCTCCTCGCTCTCGGCGCACTGGGCGCGAGCGGCTCGGAGATCCGACTCCAGCTGCGGGACCTTG
Source organism: Lolium rigidum (assembly GCF_022539505.1). Taxonomy (NCBI): domain Eukaryota; kingdom Viridiplantae; phylum Streptophyta; class Magnoliopsida; order Poales; family Poaceae; genus Lolium; species Lolium rigidum. Next base: position 269,637,644 of record NC_061512.1, read on the forward strand.
GCGGCTTCAACTACGAGGCGGCCAGAAAGAAATGTCAGCCAACCAAGACTAGAAAGAAAATAAGACATCAAGTCGAAAGAAGCATAGAGCTTACCCTTGACGGCTTCCAGCTCGCGGGCCAAGTCGGCCCGGTCCAGCTTGGCCTTGTGGTAATGGGTGACGGCGCGATTATACAAAGTAGTGCGCCGGTCCATCACAGCCTAAGGAAAAGAAAAAGTTAGTCGATCAGGCGAAACCCGTGCCGGCTCCAAGCAGCCGGCCCATGCCTCGGAGGGCTACCAGGATAATAATCAGATCAAAAACAGTCGAAGCTTACCTTGCCGGCTTCCTCTACCTTGGCGACGTTAGCCGCGGCCTCGGCTGCCCTGGCCTTGAGATTGGCCTGCAGGCTGGAGAAGAACATCTCCACCGATGCTTGGCCGGGGTTCCCCTCCCGGCTGGTCACCTCGTAGGAGTCGGCACGGAGCCACGCCTGCTCCATGGTGGCAGCCGAGCCGAGGCTGGAGTCGGAGGCGGACGGCACCCGAAGAAGAAGTGCGCCCTTGGCCACGTGCAGGCCTTGCGGCGATGCCGATGAGGTTCCCGTCCTCACCAGCGCGCGCGAGTCGGCGCCCTCCGTGCGCGCCGGCTCGTCTCTCGCCGGCTCCTGCCGGGCCGGCTCCTCCGTCGTCGGCTGCGGCGGCGGCGTCGCTCCGGGCGCAGCAGATGGCCCAGCCGGCCCAGTCGTCTCCGGCGCCTGGGGTGCCCCCTCCGGGCTTTCGTCCAACACCACCACGCTCGGCCTGGCTCCGGCTCCGATCGTGGGCGGCGCAGCCCTGCCGGCTCCGGTTCCGGTCACGGCCGGTGCGGAGCTGCCGGCTCCAGCTCCGGTCGACGGCGGCATGCCCAGGCCAGCCCCAGCAGCTGGGCCCGGAAGACGAGTCCGGCCCGGGAACATGTCGTCCAGCGTCACCTGGCGAGTCGGCTCAACACGCGTGCCGCGATCGGGCGCCGAGGCCAGCGGCACGGCGAAGGAAGGCGCCCCGGCGGCGGAGTACGCGCGGCGGCGGCGTAGGTGCGCGCGAGGAAGGCTGCGGCGTCTCGCTCCCTCCTCCGGCGGGGAAGCGGCGACACAACGCGCGGAGCTTGCCGGGAGCCGCCGCCCCGGGCAAACTTGATAGGGACCCTAGCCGGATAAACAGAGAGATAATAAGCATAAAAGTAAGGAAAGAAAAGGAATCAAACAAGAAAAGGAGAGAAAGAGCTCACCCGGCCTGCTCCGGGACCATCTTCGTCTGCCGCCGGCGCAGCTTCTTCGCCTTCGCCTCCAAGGCGGCGGTGGAGCCGGCTCGCTTCGTGCCCTTGGGCGCCGAAGTCGCCGTGGTGCTTGGCGGCCTCGTACGCAGAGGCACGGCGGGGATGGGCCCCGTGCCGGACGTCGCCGGCTCCTCCTCCTCTTGCTGCTCTGGTGAAGGGGGCGGATTGTGCTCCCCCTGGCCGCCTAGATCAGGCGCCTGCGGCAGGTCGTCGTCGCCGGCCAGCTCGCCGGCTTGGTCAGCCGGATCGACGTGATCCGGCGTCCACCTCCTCGTCGCCAGGTCGCCGTCCTCGGCGTTCTGGCGCTCAAAAAGCTAGAAAGACAGAAAAAACATGAACATATGACAAGCCGGAAGTCGGCAGAAGAAAAAGGAAGTCGGCCTCGCAGCCGCAAGCCGGAAAATGGCAAAGACACGAGGCTTACCCGCGCCGGCGGATGGTCCCTGTCGCAAGGCACCAGCCCGTAGCTCCAGCTCCTCCGATAGGTTCGCCTTGGTGATGTGGTTCACCCGGCTGGCCACCTGGGCCTTGTTGAGCGGCGCCTTGGACGTACGGTTCGGATCGAACCGGCCGGACATGTGCCCGATCTTGTGGGTGCGCATCTGGAGCGGCAGCACCCGGCGCTCGGCGATGGTGCAGAGGAGATCTTCGGCAGTCAGCCCGCCATCGGTGGCTGTCGCCAGGAAGTCCCAAAGCAGGTTCACCTCGGCGTTCTGATCCGTCGAGCGGGCGTTGTGGCTCCAGTTGATCCGGCCGACTGGAGGAGCCGGGTTGAACTCCGGCAAGTTGATCCGGTCGACGAGCGCCCCCTCGTTGCGCACGTAGAAGAATGACATCTCGCCGCTCTTCACCGAGTCGACGGTGGGGATTTTGGGGAAAGGCGTACCAGGCCGGGTGTAGATCGAGGCGGCGCCGCAGGCCCGCAGCGGCCCTCGCTGGTTTGGGCCTTCAAGTAGAAGAGCCGGCTCCGTAAGTCGATGTCGGGCCACAAGCCGGCGTAAGCCTCCATGAACGCTACGAAGCAGCTCAAGAGGACGCACGCGTTGGCCGGCAGTGATGCGGCCGAAGGCCGAAGTGGTCGAGGAATCGCCGGAAGAACGTCGAAGCCGGCAGGCCCAGCCCGCGATCGAGGTGCGCGCCGAAAACGACGCGCTCGCCGGGCTCCGGTTTGGGCTCCAACTCCCCGCCGGGCGCCCGCGTAATCACCGACCGCGGGATCCGCCGGAGGCGCGCCAGGCGCTCGATGTCATCCTCCCGCATGTAGGAGCCCCTCCACGATCCGCCGGGAGACGCCATTGACGAGGTCGAGGAAGAAGATGACCAGGAGAGGCGGAACGGCGAGGAAGAGCCTTGCGACCGCGGCGGCGACAACGGCGGCTGAGGACGCTCCGTCGAGACGCGCGGCCCCGTGGCGCCGGATTGATGGAGTGGCGGCGGCGGATCGGTGGAGATTCGCCCGCCGGAGTTCGCCAGCGGGAGGCGTTCGCCGGAGCGACAGCGAGCTCGAGCGCGCGGAGAGCGATGGAAGCAGGAGCGCGAGGAGGAAGAGGATGGCAAGTGGTCGCCTCGATGCCTCCCCCACGGCATTTATAGCCGCCTGCCGCGGGCGGTTGGCCTCCAAGTGGCAGTCGTGGGCCACGTCCCCGGATTTACTGCGCCGTAACTCCTCCCACGTCCACGACGGTTATCGGAAACGGCCACACCACGTCGCCCACTGCCGCACCGGATCCGGAGGGACATTGATGTGACCAGACGAACCGACCGCCAGGCCAGGCGTCAGACCGGTCAAGTCGGGCGCAGGACCCGAGGCGGCGGAGACCCCGGCGCGCAGCAAGCCGGAGCCGGACAAAAAGTTCCACTCGAACCAAAATTCATCAGCAAGGCGGAGGCGCCATCAAATCTTGCGAGAAAGCAAAAACTATACAAGTGTAAATAGCAGCCGGATGGAAGCAGCCGGCAAGAACGAGCCGGATGAGGGCGCAGCCGGCTGAATGAAAATTCTCAGTCGGCCCCTCCGAGTGCCGCCAAGTACGCTCAAGAAGCCAGGAAAACCTGCCTAGGTCCTTCTAAACGCAGGACCTTGCCAGCTTCGGGGGCTAATGTCGGGGGAAGACCCCGGGTAGGGCAATGGACGCGGAGCAGCCGGCTGACCACCGGCCGGCTCGCGGCAAAGGCCGGCCGAGGAGCAGCCGGCCGGCGCCGTGGCCGGCTGGTCCGGAAGCCGGCTGGCTCTAGGTCCTAGTCGGCCCGGCTACGGCCGCCAATGCTCGTAGCCGGGCCGGCTTCTACAAGCCATATCCGACCGGGGGTCCGTACCTCGACCGACTCGAGGCCGGCGAGTCTTGCACCGGAAGGAACCGGGTTGGTGATCCGGGTTCCCAAAGTCCACGCCGACTTCATCTTCCGTAAAGCGCGGGGCACCGTGGAGCAATAGTGCCACGCGCCGGACAGGCCATCATGGCTTACGACGCGCCGTACAGGCTACGCTGGCCGACGGCGACAGGGACGCTTCCTCTCCATACCGCCGACCGTGGCAGCCGGATGGGACAGGCCATGACGCCTCAACGGCTCCTGACGTCACCGCCTCGGGAAGGAGCGGAAGCCGAAGCCGGCCAAGCCGGCTAGTAGACTATAGGGTCTTATATGTAAAGTGCCGGTGCCTATATAAACCGCACTACTCCCTCTCGCGCAGGGACGATCGATCATTCTCACCTCATTCCACCTACCTACGCGCTGCCCCGTGAGAGAGACCATCGTCTCCCTTAGCCTCCCGGAGCAGCCGGACACAGCTCTAGGAGCACCATTGTACCGTGTGATATCTTATACACTCTAGCAGGAGTAGAGGTTTTACCTCCATCGGAGGGCCTCGAACCTGGGTACGTCGCCGTGTCGCTCGTGCCCATACCCGCTTCCGGATACCGCCGTGAGATCTCTCAGGAGCCCCTTCGATTAGCCACCCTATGGCATATGCCGTGACGATACCACGACACTAAGTTACGGCAAGCAAATTATTATAGTAAAATTGCAATGTCATAAACATAATTTTTCTAATAGAGAACCAAGAGTAGGCAAATTTTGGCAAACTACATAAAAGTTTGAATAACGTCATGACTTTTTCAGTTATCTTCACAATTAGAAAATTTTCACCTTGGTGCAATGACATAACCAGCATAACATTTTCACTTTTAATGATAGCCACCTGGCAATAAAATGGTCAAAGAATCAATTCAATCTTAGAGCTAATTGCTCCCTATTGTGATTGGGATTTACTTCTTCTATATCGTAGTACGACTATATAATTTTTCATAGAGAACACAAATCTATATTCAATTTGGGAAATATTGCAAAACACGTGCATTGCACGTGCAAGATTACTAGTAATAGTTAGTTTGTTACTATAAGATCTGAATGAAAATTACCAGATAATAGGAGCTAGTGAGCTACAATATCATAAGATGCACTTTCTCATAGTACATTATGTAGTGGTGCATTCTACAGAAGGAGAGTGCAGTGGTGCATTTCATATTGGCTGGGCAATTAAGGAGCAACCTCTAGAAATACCAATGTACCAATGGATGGTGGTGTTTTCTCTTGTAGTGGTATAGACTGTACATTTCTTGATGCTTAGATGTGCCGCCACCCAGGAGTAGGGAACGTAAGAGCGCGCAGGTATGAGGAGTATCGTAGTACGGCCTATAACTATTTGTAATCTTGATGCTTAGATGTGCCGCCACCCATGGTTCCCAAGCGGCGAGGTCGGCGAGGGAGGCACCGTCGGCGGCCCAGAAGCGCGCGGAGGGGGAGGCGGCGAGGAGGTCGAAGCGGGTGAGCTGGAGCGCGCAGGCGCCCGACGGGTCGAGGCGCACCGTGCCGCGGAGCTGGTGCTGCAGCATGGTGAGGTCCGCGGAGAAGCCGGCCGTGAGGTTGGTGTGCCGGCACTTGGCCGCCGACGCGGCCGCGGGCAGGGACAGGGCCAGGACGGCCACCGTGAGCGCGAGGCGGGCGAGGAGGGGAGCTGCGGCGGGGGCCATCGTGCCGCGTGGCCCGCGCGGCGGCGGATCGAGATCTGGGCCGGCGGGGTCGGGGCAGGGAGGGATCTGGGCGGGGATGGAGTGGGAGTTGGGTTTGGGGGAGCGCGAGCACCAAGATGGTGGTGGCGTGCGTGGGAGACGATCGGTGGCGGCGGATATTCGTAGGGATGCGACCGCCGCACTTTGGTGGTGGTGCGACTCCGACTCCGGCTGCGGCGGTGGTGGCGACTGGTGCGGGTGCGGTGCTGGTAGGGAAGCACAAGCGGCGGGCTGCCTTCAAGTGCTACTAATTACACAAAATGCCACGCTTCGCATTTGTGTCATTGACAGGTGGTTCCTGAGTCCTGACCCCACATGTCAATCTCATAAGAGGCTGTTACAGCCAAAACAAACAATAATAGTAATATCTTTACTAAATCACTCTAGTATAGTAATTTTTTGCAAATATAAGGTTGCGCTATTTTTCTCGTCATAAATAAAAATGATATTTTGTCATAAATAAAAATGATATTTTGCAAATATATAGGGAAGCACAAGGGGCGGGCTGCCTTCAACTGCTACTAATTACACAAAATGCCACGCTTGGCATTTGTGTCACTGACAGTTGGTCCCGGACCCCACATGTCAATCCCATAAGAGGCTGTTGAAGCCAAAATAACCATAATATTTTACTAAATCACTCTTGTATAGTAAACTTTGGCAAATATACTGTTGCGATAAATGTGTCAAATGTAAACTAAAATGTGGCAATTTTTAAAATTCATTGAAGAGTAATTCTTCGTGGATACTGGTTTTTTAAAACAAAAAGTGGTAACACTACTTGCCACTGGAATATGCGCCGGGCACCCTTATTCTATCGTTGAAAGTTCCACATTTTAAAGGCATGTAATTTATTCTTAGCATGTGAATGTGTGACGGCGTCCCAAGGAAGAACGAGGAGAAAATAATAGGAAGTCATTTTTTAAAAGCCAAACTAAACATGGTATTATGTCAAATCGCACCAATAGTAATTCTTTGTGAATGCATGATTTTAGTTAAAAATATCCACATATGTCTTTCATGTGACAAAATAACTGACACATTGAAGTCACGCCATCTTGATAAAAAGATTAGATTCCAAACATTTTGAATTTCTTATATAGGACATGACATGAGCTATGTTGTGCGGTGTGAGTACATGAGCGGTAAGGGCATCTCCAACCGGGCGACCCAAACGGACGCGCTGGGTCGTCCGTTTTGGGCTGTTTGGGTGGCCGAACGGACACCCGGACAGCGCCCCGCGTCCGCGTGTCCGTTTGGGTCGCACGCTGCGCCCAACGCAGCGGCCACCCAATTTGGCCATTTGGCCTATTTCTTTGGGAAATAGGCCATCTGGCCACAGATACTTTATAAAACAATGTCTAAACCAAGAATAATATCTCATAAACATAGAATAATATATAACAAACATAAAATATAGCAAATAGCATAAAATATTATCAAACGTAGCATGATAAATCAATTAAAATGTGCCATAGTTTGAGAAAAATATAAAAATTACAATTGAGATTGTCTAACTTAATTTGGGCGCTCAAGGATCTCCTTCTGCCTCTTCTCGAACCAAGCTCTCTTGGCCTCACTCATGTTGGTCAAGTCGGCGTTCATGATGAGGTTGTCCTCGGCTTGGCGTTTGAGCTCAACTTCCTGCGCCTTCACCTCCATCTCTTTGGCCCTTGCCATTGCTTTGAGCTCAATTTCCTTCGCCTTCATCTCCACCTCTTTGGCCCTTGCCATTGCTATGAGCTCAAGTTCTCTCTCTTTGAGCTCAAGTTCTTTAGCTTTGGCCTGGGCCTTGACCTCTTCAATCTCAAGCTTCTTCTGCTGGACATCAAAGAATTTCTTCCTGTCCTCTTCTTTCTCCCGGCGCCTCCTCTCATCCCTCTTGTCCGTGGACACCTCTCTGTCCGCATGCATCTCCTTCAAAGTGCCATACAATAGCATGGACGAAGCATCACGCTTCATGTCGGCTTTGGTGGACTTGTGGCCGCGTGGACGACTTGCACGAGAAGCGGAGCTACCGCAAGGCTGCCCACCATCAAGGTCAATGACCGTGGCATCTTTGGCGGGGTTGTTGCCAGTCAAGGTCGCCATGTACCCCTCGTACCCCTCCTGGAACTTGGGGGTGCCCTGGAGTTCCTTCCAACAATGAGGGAAGGCAAAGGTCTTGTCTCCATTGCTGACTTTGTAGAATTCCAAAGCTCGCCACACCTAGAGCAAAGCGAGACAACAACGATAAACATATGTGCGAACATCGGATGATTAAGTTGAGGTTAAGAATCATACCAAGTCCTTCATGCCCATGCCGCTAACGGGGAGCCGCTTCGCGTGATCATACGCCGCCTGGAACTTGTTGCATTCCGTTTGAATTGTTCCCCATCTCTTTTGGAGCGATATCTCGGTGCGGTCGCTCTCAAATGGCTCCTGTCCATATTTGCGATGTTCATGGAAGTATTCATAGATCCGGCGCCAGAATGCGGTCCCCTTCTGCTCGGCACCTGTCAACGCATCTTGCCCGATGGTCAACCATCCTTGGACGATCATCTTGTCCTCCTTCTCCGTGTAGTTGGCGGTTCGTTTGCTTACCCGGCGAGCTCTAGCTTGTGCAGCTGCGGCTTGTGTGAGGCCCTCAACGAACAACGGCTCCTCCTCGATGTTTATGCTGCCGGGACAGGCAGTTGTGCCCTCCTGTGTGTCAATGGGAGGTGGCTGGGGAGCCTGCTGTGTCGAAGGATATGGCAGGGTGGTCGGCACTGTCTGCGCGTAAGACGGAGGGGCCTGGACGGTCGACAGTGACTGCGCGCGCGCGGCCGACATATCGTCGAACAGGTTGCGTGCACCGGCCATGGCAGCTGCTCCCAGGTTCTTGGGGCCTTTGGAGTTCGCCGGCGCACGGTTGAGGTCAATGGACGAAGGTGACGGCCCCCTAGCGGACTCGCCCACCTCCGGTGACCCATCCCGTGACTGGTACGCGTGCCGCCCTGAATGCGCCCCCAATTCGTGCCCAAACGGGGCAGACGGTGGGCAAGTTGATCTTGGAGGAAGGGGCAAGGTCACGGACGAGGCCGAGCTCCCCCCCGAGGCCGTGCCGGTGCCGGGGATGAGCATGTGCTGGCCGAGCGCTGCGTGGCCGTAAAAGAGCATGGCATGCGCCTGCTGCTCTTGCATGACACTGTTCTTCGCCTGTGTTTGGAGTTGGAGGAGATGCTCCGCCGCCCGCACCCGCTCCTCGTCGGCGGCGGCCTCCTTCTTCCGTTGATCAGACGCCCTGCGCCGGTCCGCCCGCTTCTTGGACTCCACCGCTCTCTGCTCCGCGGTGAGCTCGGGCTTCGCCTTCTTCGTCGGCGGCCCGGGCTCCACGACCACCGTAGCGTCCAGTTCAGGAGCCGCCTCCACGGCAGGAGCGGCAACGGCCGCGACCAGTGCTTCCTCTCCGATGGTGGCGGTGGTGGCGGTGGCGGCGGCAGTCTCCTCGTCGGCCATCTCTAGGTTTTGGGAGTGGAGTGGAGTGTTTCTGTTGTGTGAGGCAGACAGGCGGGCCAGGGGCGGACAAGGGGAGGACGCGAGCGACCAGTCTTTCGCGTCAGCGGCCACGCAAACCCGTCCAAGATTTGGGCCGGGTTTGGGTCGTCCCGGACGCCCCGGCCATCCGTTTTAGGGATGGGTCCGCGCACTGGGACACGGTTTTGTCCGTTTCGACCCATCCGGACGCGCGGGCGCGGGATGGGTCGCCCGGTTGGAGATGCCCTAAGGGAGGGGTGGAGGAAGAAAGGAAAAGAAAAGAAAAGGATAGAAAGTACTTCGCCATCCCAGACCACGACGATGCCCCAAGCATAGGCAAGAAGAAGAAATGGGGCGAAGAGGTGGCAACACCAAGGAGTAAAAAGATTGATACGGGAAGTTTATTCTTTGAAGAGTTTGAAACAAGGACCTGTATTAGTTCGGCACTTCTGCCAAGGGAGAGAAAATACTTCACCATCGCATACCACATTGATGCCCCAAGCAGAGGCAAAAGGAAGGAAGGCGTCGAAAAGGAGGATGAAGATTCATACGGGGAGAGTTTGTTCTTTCAAGAGTTTGGCACAAGGACTCGTGTATCAGTTTGACACTTTTGCCTATTATACCACGTTTAATTTCTTCCCTTAAGTTCATTTTGTATAATATTCTTGCGATAATCATGAATTATCTGGTTACTTGTATACATTGTAATTAAACTCTTGTTTTTATGAATTGGCAATACACATGTGTATTTTGTCAAATGAAGAAAACGGTAGGAGCTATGCAATAGGCTGGAATTCAAAATGTGAGCTATGTGATTTTAATTGGTTTATTTCGTAGTCACAAATGTGAGTTGTGTGATTTTAGTGGGTTTATTTCTGTGCGTGTGTGGAATTTTCATGGTTGTAGAATCATCTGATTGCTTGTTGTAGTTGTTAAAAGGCCCATACATTGCTTCATTCGAGGGTAAAGGAGTTTTTTTGTTTTTGCGAATCTCGAGGGTGAAGGAGTTGATGTCTCGAAGTTTATAAAAATTCCCTATGCATGTTTTGTTCTAGCATTAGACTCACAATATTTTACCACCTCCACCGTGACTAGCTGACAAGTCTAGAACAATGAGCAACCCCACAAGAACAGAAGAAAGCTACATCAATGGTGTTATCGTGAGAGATGCAAAATTGACCATAGGAGAACAAGCGGGCAAACAGTTTCAACACAATACCAAGAATGGTAAACGAGGTTCAACAATCCTGCCTACTCTTTGGGGGCATGCTTAACGGACGCTTTTTCACATGTACTGATCAACATTGAGAACAACCAAGTGCGTGGGTGCTTGCCCCATCTTGCAGCGCTCCATGTCTCCACGTCTCCACGATAGCACATTGCTAGTTCCTGCTGGCCCACGCACGCAAGGCTCCTCTGCCCACACTCTCGGCCTCATCACCCACCATCCCACGGCGGCGACGCCCCACTGCACGTCCACCTTCTGCCATTCTTCTCATCGATATCGTAGGATAGGAGCGGGGAAACAACATCCAAGGATCACAGCGGTGTGCCGGTGTGCGCAGACGGGGCTGCAGCGGCAGCGATCTGCATCCGGTGGATCGGTGGTGTTGAAGTATAAATGCATTGCCTAATCTCTTCCATCAGATCGGTCTTTTGGTTGCATTGGTTAGAGCATGCAGTTCTATATGGTATCAGAGCCAAGAGGTCTTGAGTTCAAGACCCGGCTGGCGCAATAAAATAAAAATATTGCAGCCCACTTTCGGTCCACGTTTAGGCCTGAGGGAGCCACACGTGAGGGGGAGTGTTGAAGTATAAATGCATTGCCTAATCTCTTCCATCAGATCGGTCTTTTGGTTGCATTGGTTAGAGCATGCAGTTCTACAGGTGGCATCGTGATCTGAAGCAAGGAGATATTGATGTTGGGATCATCGTTGAGGGGAGGGGCTGAAGCGGTTGGAGGCGAAGTAGATCACGTCGCTGGGCGGCCGGGGAAGGTCGAGTGCTCGTCGACTCGGCTTCTGAAAAAGAGGATCACGTCCCCCAAAAAATGAACTTTTGTTAATTTCGAAACAATCAGATGCTTTAAGAGACATGTGCAGATGGAAGAAATAAAAAAAGATGAAGTTAACAAAATATGACAAAAGAAAAGTGTCATGGTTCATTACAATGTCCATTGCTGAAATGTCAAACTCTAAATATTTCATAATCCAGTTGAATTCTGATAAAACGAAGATCTTGTTAAAAACCTTCGGATATTTCATTAACATTTCTTGTGTTAAAAAAATTAAAAAAGAGCAAGAATTGAGATAGAAGGATGCAATGAATATAAACAGATATCTGAAAACATGTGGATAGGATGCTTACAGATATGACTGTGGTGAACATGAACTTTTTGAGAAAAGGTTTAGATAGTGTATCGTGTGTAGATTTGTCATTGAAGATTTGAGCATACACGGACATAGTGTCGCCATTAACATCACCAGTTCACCACGAGTTTTGAATGAATCGAGAAATCGTCAGATGACATAGAGTAATGCCCAATCTCAATAACAATTGGACTGTCGCTAAATGAAACAAACAAATGCAGAAAGTGAGGATATAAAAAACATGTTTCATACAAGATGTCATTTTTTTGAAAATGTTAGTTCTGATTGTTTCGAAATTAACAAATGGGCATGTAGCAGAAAACATCATATTATAAAAATAGAAGCATTGTAGAAAACAGGGAATTTAGAACACACAAAGAAACAACCATATATGTCCTGGGCGTACAATCCTAATGTGGCAAAAGACTTACGAATTTTACTGTTTGAATCTGTTTATCCTGAGGAACTTGTTGTGAAAAACTTCAATAAATGGATCTAATACCAACTTTGACATGCTCCGCTCAGGAGAAATTGTTTTAGCAGCACACTTCTTTCTATTTCTTTTATCAAAACAATCCTGATCAGTCTTTGTTGCATGTATTTCAATGACAGCAAGGTTGCCAGTTCCTATGACAAGAATCCAGGAAAACACAAAAAGGTAAAAAAGCTGACATAAGCATAATAAGGACATTTTGGATATAAAGGAAACATTGACACTTAGAAAATTTACCTGCAGCTGCTCCATATAAATTCATCGCATGAGACTGATCCTAAGGCGTAGCAAAATCTAATCCATCATCAATGTTGTTATTGGGAACTTCTGTATGGGAATAAAAGTATTAATAGTTTAACTATATAGAGTCCCCTAATAGTCATACATGCAAGGTCATAAAAGAAAATAGATAATTACTTAATACAAACCTTAACTAGATAAAAGATTCATTTTCGAGAAATTATTTGTCACAAATCCTCCACCTACCTCATCTGCTGAATAGCTATCAGAGAGCTCAGCATATGAGATAGCTAGATACCGTAAACCTTCACCAAACTCACTAATTCATTCTCCAATTCTCACTGGAAAAAAGACACAGAAGAATAATGATATTTGTGATTAAAAGAAGAACTTGAAATGAGATCTTATGCTGTTACAAAAATGCAGTGAACCATGCTTCATCATTGGTAAGAAAAAAGGTTTGCTCATATAAGTAACAACTGAGGAAAATATATTAGAAATGAAATGAAGACCATGAAGAAGCAGTACTTAAGCAACAAGCCCTCACATGTGCAGGCGGATGAGTGGAGTCGCCCGGCTGAGGGCTACAGAGGAAGTCGAATTCCAAGCGCCACGGGCGCCTGATTCTGCTACCCTGATGTGTTCTTTCCTTCTTTTTTTCTCATCGCTTCCCACATCTGTTGTATGTCTCTTGGGCTCTTGGCAGGGAGGAGAAATTACTTTACACGGGAACGCAAGATACATGGAGAATGATGCACATGGACCACTGCTAAGAAGGTTGGCTGTTCTGAAACTAGCTATTTCTGTTTTTCATTTGTCTAAACGTTGCTCTATTCCAGCTTGTAGCTGCATCGTCAAGATATTCAGGTTCCTCGTGTTTCTTACATGTTTGTTTCCACATTTACCTTTGATTACAGCCTCAACTATACTGACACTACTTACTATTAAGGGAGAGTTCATACTGTTTGGAGAAATTGGAGAAGCACTTGTTGGTAAACAGGTAGGCCTTCACATACTGCTGCATCATCTCGTAGTGCAGCTTTTGGATCCAAATCGGCATGGCGATGTTCCCTTTTTGTGTTTGCATCATCACATTTGGGTTGCAGGCGCACCGAGATATAGATATTTACACTGATCGGCAGTCTATGGTTCTCTCTAGACTTTTTAGATAGATCTGTAGCAAATGTGGTGATTCAGGCTCTGGCCCGCATTTTGGTGATTTTTTCCTTGACTAATTCAGTGAAACTTTTATATAGTGTATTCTCTATACCCTACTTAATCACAAAAAAATATAGCCATTCATTCATGTACGTGTAATTGTGACTTGCCGGCAAGAGTTGATTTATTTTGTTCCACTGAATTCACAAGCCACACAGAGTGCATCAGTTCAATAAAATAGACGTGGTGCATGTTTACTCGAAATTTTTCATCCATGTTTCCTTGCACTGCAATACACAATTGTGATTTTATTCTCAAGGCTTATCTTGTGGTTTGAGAAGGCTCTCCCGTACGCCACCATGACCAGGTTGTTTCATGGATACAACAAGTGATGAGACACACTTCTTGGCAGCGTTACTATGATACATGTTCTTCTATTTTCCTTGCTTTACTGAACTTATTTTGTTCTCCTTTGTAGTAGCATGATTGGAGGCTAGAAAGAATATGCGCTTCAATTATGGTGTGTGCCGTAAGTATAGTATGTGAAGCTGGCTGCATTTTAGAGATTGAACAACACCTGCCTCACGTTTGCAGAGAATGATGACAGCATACTTTGCATAAAAAATGTATAATTTATTATCATTTTTGTTCATGTTCAACATTTTTTGTCTCTCTCCGTGGAAAGATCTCAGTAGTTCAGTAAATAAGACATAGATAACTTTCAGATTCATAAAACAAGGGTTTTGTTCTTTGTGTCGCATTAAAAACTTGATTAAGAATTAAGTTATAGAGCTTTGTGTGTCTTATTTACACTATGAGAGCAACCTGTACACACAAAAACTTTAAGTTATAGAGCTTTGTGTGTCCTGTCCAACAGTAGAACCATTTGTTTCTCCTGCCCAAGTTTTATTATTACTGTTACTTGCGATGTCATGCTACAAATTACGTAAAAAAGATGAACCATTTGTTTCTCCTGATACACCAAGAAGTTTTTGTGTGTACAGGTTGCTCTCATAGTGTAAAGAACCCATGTTGATGCCTTAAGTCCAGCACACATGTCACACTCATGTCAGCAGCATAACGGGAATTAGTCCTCAACCAAGGTACCTATTTTACCTAAGCCCCTCTATGTATTCATTCTAGCACCGGTATGCTCCTAAATATATTTGTCCTGTCGTGTGATCCTTCAATTTAAAATTTAATCATGGCATGGATCTGAAGCGGTACCAGATATTCGTACTATTCACAATGTTCTGATTAATAGATTTGAGAAGCAATCTGTTTTTGTATATTGTTTCTATTTTAGGTTCATAGATTGGAATCTTCAACACTAATGTGATTAACATACTTTCTATATGGATCTTTCAGTTGTGTTGCTACACAATTTGGAAGTTCATTACTATTCTTATATGCCATATCATTTGGCTTACCATGTAGCTAAACTGTGCTCCTCAGGTTTCTGAGAAGGAGTAGTCAGTTGACACATGGTGAGTTGAACCACGAAAATGGCAAGGTTGAGAAATTGTTCTTCTGGTAAGAGATTCAATATTTCCGACCACTGCTTTTTTCAAGTGACACAAATCTATACATGTTACATATAGATCAGAAGGATAGTTACCTTTCTGCATTGAGCTCACCATTTAATTATTATATAGGATGTTTTGATCTTCTACCTTGATGGAACTGAGGAATGTGTTCATAGCGACATTGGTTAACAATATAAACTGATTGCGAGGGTTAGATTCTTTTGAACTGGTAGGTTATTTCTCTTATTGCTCATCTTATTGCACCTACATCTCATGGAAAATAGAAGAATCTATTGTTTACTAATATCTTCGTTTAATTGTGAGGATATTGGCACATACACTATATATCTTCATTTGGTGGCCATGTTGTTGTCTTTGGCTAGCATTTGAGTAAAGATACAGTTTGGTTGTTCTTCCTTGCATTGTCTGGATTGAAAGCATTTAGGCTTCCCCCTTTTCCCAATTTTTGTCAGAACTAATCGATGATGAGGGGATGAGTTTCCTGGAAAGACGGACATGCATATTGGCACGCCAACGTCGAAGACAGGTACCTCCAGTGACCTGATGCCAACGTTGAAGACATGTACCTCCAGTGACCTGATGAAGATTCTGACCGACAACTTCCACATTGAAGACCCGACTAGGCGTGCCAGCGGAATGAAGAAAGAGAACGACGATGGACACTCAGAAGAATCGACCAAATCATACGGCAACAAGAGCAACCGAGAGAAAATGAAATCGGGCCGTGATTGGGTTGATGAGATTGGGCTTCAACTGTGCGGCAAGGAGGATGGGTTGCTGGTAACAGGTACTACTTCAAGCAGATTCAGATTAATCCATGTCCATCAAAAAACTCAAGCTAAGCTGCGTGTAACCGTGTAGGAATGTATGTGTTGTAATCTGGCCACTAGCATAAGAATCATGAACCATGGTGTAACATTAACTTCAGTTTTTTTCCCTGTAGCCCTGTTGACTATGGATACCTAATCCGAATGGACTTACTACACTGTTCTATCAAACTGTAGAATGGTACCTCAAAAGGTATGTTGCATGTATTATGAGAAATATTGGAACCATTAACTTAAATAAATTTGCAGCCGCTGGGTATATCATATGAAGATTCAACTTCCAGGTCATTACAGTTATAAGTAGTTTTCTTGTATTGACGAGGCATTTGGGCAGCGGTTGGAGAGTTGAAGGAGTGGTAGAAAAAAAAATGAACACACAGAATGAAATAGAATTGCTATTGGGATGACATTGAACAACCACCGTATAGCGAGGAGGTGCCCCAAGGGGCGCCCCAATCACTAGTAGTAGAATCAATGACAAGCACGTCCAGGTCACGCATCAGATATCCACGTCACGCTGGTCCTGCCACCCCAGCCACAGGTGTCAGACCTTCCTCTCTCTTGATCTTTCTCAACAGATGGAACTATGGAAGTTGTATTAGTTCCTAGTACCAAAAAACAACAACTTTGACTTGTACCTTGGAGAATCAAGTTTTAATATATTTGACCAATTATATATGACAAAATATCAACATATATGATATCAAATGTATATAATATAATATAAACGTATATTTTACTATGAGTCTAACAAAAAAATGCGAAATAAGTCTAACAATATTGATTTGTTGATAGATTTTTCTACATAATTAGTTAAATTTTGCAGCATTTGCCCTCGACTCCTCCTCGACACTGGCGACGACGACGTCTGCTTCATCTCCCCTACCATGGCGGCGTGGAAGGGAAACGCCAAGGCGAAGGGGAATGCGCCCGCCCGATCCTCCGGCCACAGGTTGGATTTCTCCTCCCGCGTCTCCAATCCCTGCGCGCCGACCAAGGGGAAGGGAAGCGGCGGAGGGAGGGGGAGGGCGAGGGGCTGTTGCTGAAGTCCAATGAAATTTCTATTAATTGTGTTTTATGTATCTACATGTAGCTCTTCAGTAATCACATTATGAAAAGGGCTCAAAACCATTTTATATTAAACTATTTTACTTCTTGATAACAAATCTTAAATATAAGTTTAGTGGAAAATATTGAGCGCATAGTTTAAACTACTAGAAGTCCTCCATTTTATT
Source organism: Lolium rigidum (assembly GCF_022539505.1). Taxonomy (NCBI): domain Eukaryota; kingdom Viridiplantae; phylum Streptophyta; class Magnoliopsida; order Poales; family Poaceae; genus Lolium; species Lolium rigidum. Next base: position 269,654,377 of record NC_061512.1, read on the forward strand.
TAATAGCATCAACCAGATGTGAGAAGACCCAAAATTACCATTATACAATTGGAATGTTGTCGTTACAAATAATAAGGTTAAATTAGAGTCCCCTGGTCATAAGGTTCATTAAAAAAAAATTGAAGTAGTAGGAACATATCATGGACATAATTTCACGTAGTATAAGCGAAGCATACAAGTGTTAAATTACAATAAGCAAAAAATAACTTGTGCTTCTTAGGTGCACTATACCGTGTATTTATGTGTTTGTCTATTTTACTAACCTTATATGTCTCAATATTATCTATGAGCATGTGCAAATATCCTAACTGAGGATTCTTGAGTAGGAGTAGTATAGATAACACGTCGACAAGTACTTTATGCTCAAATTATGTTATGCCCCTCCGTGGTTCACATTGGTCAATTATAACCTGTAAACATGCATTGGTGCTCCAGCTCACACCGGGCATAAAACTCGATAACCGAATCCCGAACGCAAACCTGCATATCCCAAACCTGAAAAACCCAAGCACGTATTCAAGAATGTGTTTCGAAAACCCGAATTTATTTCAGGAAAAAACCCTATCGTGCTAGTGTGCTAGTTTGCTACTACTGCTTGTTGTTAGAAGTTTGACTCTCCTATTAACTTGTCATGTTATTTTTGCGAATAGTAGCACATCAAGAAAAACGAAAATTACTACGAGATCCTTGAGAAGCCCTTCATCTTCAACCTCCAGACTGCCGTCCCGAAGACGAAGAAGAGGATGAACTGCTGATGAAGCTCCTTGACGATCCGAAAATCTCCACAGCCAGACGAAATCCTCGAAGACCACACCACTTCCACAAGCTTCTCGACGTTGCCATTTAGATGGGGTTGAAGCCGGGGATACCTTTTTTGAGAGATGCCACCGCCACCACCTGAACGCCGCCCCACCAAACTCAAACCATAAAAATAGGAAAACGGAGCCCTCCCACCGATGAGGGTTGAGATCTGATGAGCGCAGATTGCAAACCGTTGGGGAACCCCAAGAGGAAGGTATGATGAGCACAGTAGCAAGTTTTCCCAAGAAACCAAGGTTTAATCCACCAGTAGGAGAAAGGCGTGACTTTTGAAGGTGTTGCTAGCTGACTAGTGGCAGGGCGCACTACCAGCGTCAGCAACAACGTGGAACCTGCACACAACACAACCAAAATACTCTGCCCCAACATTACATTGAGGTTGTCAATCTCACCGGTTTTGCTGAACACAAAGGATTAGACGAATAGTGTGGAAAGCTGATGATTGTTTGCAGTGAAATAAAGAGCAGTGTATGAATGCTAGAAAAAGAGATGTTGCCGTGGGAGTTTGCAATAACAAGAACAGGTATTCGCAATGTAAAAGAAAGGACCGGGGTTCACAGTTCACTAGAGATGTCTCTCCATAAAGATAAATAACATGATGGGTGAACAAATTACAGCTGGGCAATAGACAGAATAAAGATCATACATGACAGGATGATTAATATGAGATTCGTTTGGGCATTACAACATAATACATAGACCGTAATCCAACTGCGTCTATGACTAATAATCCACCTTCCGGTTATCGTCCGAACCCCTTCCAGTATTAAGTTGCAACCAACAGATTATCGCATTAAACAATGTGTATAAGTAAATAATAGAATTAACCTTGAATAAAACATTGTTGTTTTCTCCCTAGTAGCAACAGCACATCTACAATCTTAGAAGTTATTGTCACTCTTCCAGAAAACTAGAGGCATGAACCTACTATCGAGCATAAATAATCCCTCTTAGAGTCACAAGCATTTACTTGGTCAGAGTATATACTAGCAACGGAGAGCATGCAAGATCACAAATAACATATAACAAGTATATAATTGATCTCAACATAGTATTCAATATTCATCGGATCCCAGCAAACACAACATGTAGCATTACATAAGGATGATCTTGATCATGATAGGCAGCTCACAAGATCTAAACATGAGTCACAAATTGGAGAAGACAACCATCTAGCTACTGCTATGGCCCCATAGTCCAGGGATAAACTACTCACGCATCACTTCGGAGGCGGGCATGGCGATGTAGAGGCCTCCTGAATGTACAAGGACGTCGCCTAGAGGGGGGTGAATAGGCAGGTTATAAAAACTTCTACTTGAGTGCTAAACAAGGCGGAATAAAACTACACAATGTTTACTTGTTTAGCACAAAGCCTATCAACTAGGGGTTTGCCTATGTGCACTAACAACCTATGCTAAGCATGATGAGCAACAAGGTGATAACAAGCTAGGTATAGAACATCAAGCATGACGGATATCATAATGTAAACGCATAGGTAAAGGAGCTCGGGTTGAGAAGTAACCGGTGCACGAGGAGACGACGATGTATCCCGAAGTTCAAACCCAAGGGTGCTACGTCTCCGTTGGAGCGGTGTGGAGGCACGAGACACTCCAATGAGCCGCTAGGGCCACCGTATTCTCCTCGAGCCTTTCCACCAAGGGGAAAGCCTCGATCCACTAAGGGACCCTTGAGGGTGGTCACCGAACCCGTACAAGCTTGGGGAAAACACCCAAGTATCAAGCTTGAGGCAACTCCACAACACGTAGGCTCTCAAGTACAAGGTCATAAGAGGCTACAACACGCCACACCGGCAACAAAGCCACAAAGACTCCAACACGCCACAATCGGCTCAAAAACCACAAAGGCTACTACACTCCACAAAGGCAACAACGCCACAAAGGCTACCACACCACAAAGACGACAAGACCACAAAGGCTACAAGGCCACAAAGGCTACAACACCACAAAGGTAACAAGGCCACGAAGGAAACAACACCACTAAGGTCAACAAGCCCTCTACGAGACCGAAACCCCGGAGAGAACCCAAACCGATGCACCTAATGCAATGGCTAAGAACACCACTAAGATGCCTCAGTTCTCCTCTCCCAAATTCCAACAAAGCTACAAAAGCTATTGGAGGAATAAAGGAGGAAGAACAAATATGAGGAGGAACACCAAATTACTCCAAGATCTAGATCTAGCAAGATCTCCTCACTTGAAGAGGGATTCAATTGGTGAAGCACTAGATCTAGATCTCCTCTCTCCTTTGCCCCAAAAATATGAAAGAAATAGTGGGGGGGTCAAGAGGATGGTAAATCTCTTCAAGGTCAACAATGGAGGAGAGAGAGTGGAGAAGAAGAACTAGTGTGGACGGAGGTGGGAGAGAGGTATAAATAGGGGCTCCAAAATATAGTTGTTGGGGCTGGAAAAACGGTCAGATTCGCGCCCGAGCGGTACTACCGCTTGTCTACTACAGCTCGCGCGCAAAACTGTGCAAAAGTCAAGTAAAAAGTTGCCCCAAACCGGTAGTACTGCTGTGCAAAGCGGTACTACCGCTTGTATCTAAAAAAGAGCAAATCGGTGCAAAAAGGAGAGAGAGAATTGGTGGCAGGCAGCAGCGCATGCGCAACAGGTGGGACCAGGAGACATGCGCGTGGGGCGGGCAGCAGCAGCGTGGGACGGCGCGTGCCTCTCCTGCGCGGGAGCCGTACGGCGTGTGGGATCGAGCGGGGTCAACGCCTGGGGCGATCGTGGCTTTGCGTGGAGCGAGCAGCAGCGTGGGCGCAGGCGTGCTTGGGGCCCAGCGAGCGGCGGAGTTGGGCCAAGGCAGGAGGCAGCGGCGGCCCAGTGAGGGAGCTGGGTGGCGGGGCAAACTGGGCCGGGGGAGGCGGCGGCGGCCCAAGTGCGGGGGAGGCTGCTGGGAGGAAGAAAGGAGAAAAAGAAAAAAAGAAAGGGGATGGGCCGGTAGTACCGGGCCCAGTACCGGTTCGGTACCGGTCGGATCTAGGGGCTCACAGAGCCAGTTACGGTACTGGGCCGGTATTGGCCCGGTAGTACCGCTCCCCCTTTGACAAGGGATTAACTTGTCAATGCCTACAGATTGTAGACTAGGGTTTTGCTAGAAGTAGAGGGCAAGTAGATCTCGAAGGTTCAGGCGAAAAGTACTCGACGATTATGAAAACTAGGGTTATGTTGACGATGAGATTCGATCCCCTCTTTGTCCCTCGACTCCCCCTTATATAGGAGGCGGAGCCGAGGGTTTCGTGATACACAAGTTACAGAGTTCGGGAGGGTTTCGTATCCAACCCGTAAGATTACAAATCTCTATCTTTCCTAATACAAACTATCTTTCCTAATCATTAAATGGGCTTCCGAGTCTTCTTATTCTTCGAGTTCTGGGCCTTCGATAAACCCCGGGTACCATCTTTGGCAGGCCCATTGGGGATGCCTATGTCAGTAGCCCCCGAGATTTTTCTTGAATCGAAGAATCAGGGAAAATCTCCAACTTTACTCATCGCATAATCTTTCGATATGCAAACATTATTTTGTACAGGGATAACGGTAGTTGGGGCTAGTTCATCTGACGGATCAGGTACTAGTTAACTGCTCTAGTGGCAATCCGCAAAAACCTACTTCAAGATCACGTCCCCGGACATGATCTCGGGATACTGGTGTAAACTTCGACAGGTGCCGCTTAAGGTCTTACCATTCTATCGAGTCCCAGTCATATTTTATCGGGTACCTAACGCGTCCGTTAGGATTTTTCTTCGTATCTGTTGATACGGAAAAAGTAGCAATCCGCCGTCGAGACGGTGCCACGCCGCTCGAACGGATCCGGGGTCTTACCTTCGCAAAGTTTTGCGGCATTCGGAGATTTATTCGCGACTTTTAGCGCTCCGAGAATATATTGTCGAGTGCTTTTCGGCTGTTGAAATAGCACATTTTATCGAGTCATATTTGATGACTTATTTTGTCTTCCCGATGGGAGTATATGTAGAGTTATCTGTGTAACTCGAAATATACTCACTTCTAAAAAATTCATCGGGCACGCGAACAGCGTTCCCGATGGGAGTAGCCCCCGAGGCTACAGCCAAGAACTTGTGCTTGGGTGTAGGCTCCACAGATTAGTATCCTTTGCCGCTATATTTATAATCCTTCTCGATATTTTTATATCTATCGGGTGCGCGACCAGCGCTCCCGATGGGAGTAGCCCCCGAGGCTATGAACAAATGCTTGCATTTGGTCATAGGCTCTCGCCATTTCTATATTGTCATACTCGAAATTTTCTATTTTTCCAAAGTAGCCCCCGAGCGTTTGGGCAAAAACTCGTATTTGATCAAAGGCTCCCGAGATAATCTTGCGTTGTCGATAAACTTTTGGAACCTCATAGTCGAATTTTTCTTTTATCTGAACGACGTCATTGCTGATGGTAGCCACGATTTCTATGTTGGAAACTGATCATTACCGCTTGTTTCGCTGCCTTGTGGGTCCCATTTCCTGATCTGATGGACACGTCGTGCAAGTGGAGGACACATGTTCTCCCCTTTTTCTGGCACACGTTCTGTAACCTCGTCAATGTTGAAATACTATTTTACCCTTGTTGCCACGTGGTGATCATCTCCTGCCTTCTTTTTTCATCCAACGGTTCCGTCGCTTCACCGCACCTCTATATAAGATCCCCTTCTTCTTCCTCGAACACTTCCGCTCGCGCCGTTCCCCTGCTCTCCTCTGCAAAACCTCCTCCTGCGCTCCACTGCTCCCAGAGCTCTTCTCTTCGCAGCTGCACTCCATCGCCATTGTTGATGCCACCGCGTCGCTTGACCAGGCACAGCACACCTGATTCATCAATGGCTGCCGCGGATCTAGGAGCCGCGGAGTGGGAGAGGTCCAAGATCACGAACCAGGATCTGAATCTCTTGAAGAAGCTGGGGATTACCAAGAAACCCAAAGCGGTTTGCTTCCCCAGTGAAGAAAGTTACCCAGCCCCTCCAATGGGGTATCGGGTAAGTTTTGTCGACCATCTCATCCGCGGTTTATCCGCCCCCATTCACCCTTTTCTTCGGGGGTTACTTTATGTTTACGGTCTCCAACTTCACCACCTCACGCCCAACTCTATCCTTCACATTTCCATCTTTATCACCCTTTGCGAAGCCTTCCTTGGTGTCCAGCCTAACTGGGCGCTATGGAAGCGCATTTTCTTCTGTCGCCGCAATGGCTCTCCCAATGTCGCCTATAATATAGGCGGCGTTGTTATCTCTATTCGCTCCACTGCCGATTACTTCGACGTCAAACTCCCTGACTCCGTTCAAGGGTGGCGCAAGAAGTGGTTGTACATTCGGGAAGAAAACCATGGATGCGCAGAGGACAACATCCCTCCGTTCGATGGTGCTGAACGAATTCTTCGTCGCCGTTCCTGGGATGCAGAGGCTACCGAAGAAGAAAAAGCTTCGACTGAGGCCCTGATGACTCGCATCCATGAGTTACAAAATACTCGCGGCAAAGAATTGTCAGGTATCCAGATTATAGTGTATTTCCTTAAGAGTAGAGTTCAGCCTCTTCAGGCTCGCAAATTTTCTCTCTGGAAATATACTGGCGCCGAAGATGTAGATCGGATGTCGACGGATTTGGAGATTAAGGACTTGGAAAAGCTTGTCCGAAAAATCACCTCCCTCAGCAAAAAGGATTCTGTCCCTTCTTCTTGTCGCGTGAAACCATACAGCGCCGCCCATGCACTTCCTAAGGTAAACATTGTCGCGTAATTTGTTATTGCCTTGCTTTTTGCATTGTTGCTCCTTTCTGATATCCTTCCCTCTTTTTATACAAGACCACCCAAATCTTGTTTCACTTCCTCCTCTTCCTGAAGGTGGGGAAGTCGAAGAAAGGGCCGTTATCTCTGATGATAACCAAGATGCCCCCTCTTTTGTGAATGAACCCGCAGATTCTCGAAAATCTGCGGGATCTGCTGAAAAGGATGCTGCCTCTGAAGGCACTGCATCAGCACAATCTCCTCCTCCTGCTGTTTCTCCCAAGAACAAAAGGAAGAGGGATGATGTCGAAGATTCCGGGACCTCTAAACCCGAAGAAGCTGTCCCTTCACCGCAGAAGGCGGCTTATGATCCGTACCTCGGGACCCTCATCAGTTCGTAAGTCCTTTTTCTATCTTTATTTGTATTTGAAGATTTGTGTCTATCTTGCTTTTTATATTGTCGACATTTTACTTGTAGTGATGATGAAGAAGAAGTACCAACTGCTGATGTGGCTGCTCGAACGAGTACGTCACATACATTAGTCGCCTCGGAGACGCCAGTTGAAGGAGAAGAAACTTCGCCTCCTCGACAGAACGTCGACGCTGCTACTCCTCCTTCAAGCCCCCGAGCCCCTTCAACAAAAAGGGCAAGGACGGAGATCATCCCGGAGTCTACTCTCCAATTGAGTAGCTCCTCTAACCCTCTCTTGGAGGATGTAGGTTCTTAACTTCCTTGTCATTGTCTATGTTTTCTTTGTTGATTTCTACATACCATCATATTTTTCTCATACCGCCATTTTCCCTTTATCCTTGTTTAACAGCCTATGATCAAGGATCTTCTTCGCATCGGTGCCCAATTTGTTGGGTACCGTGAATATGCTAGTAAAGCTGAAGGTAATGCTTTGCTCCTTCTTTTTGCCTATGTTCTTTTGCTCCTTTGTTGTCGAGATTTTTAACTATATTTATCTTCCTTGGTAGAAAAACTGGCGGAAGCCAATGAGCGTGCCAACACACTTGCTCAACAATTAGAGCAAAGTGAAAAGGCTCGCAAAAAGGCTGAGTCAGATGCTGTTGGTGCTCGAGCAGAGGCTGATAAGGCCAAGGCTGATGCTGCTGGTGTCGAAGATCTCCGGAAGAGACTTCACGATGCCGAAACTTCGCTGAGTGAACATATAACTGCTCAATCTGCTCGCGAAGAAGCTATCCTTAAGCGCATAAGGACCCAAAATCGTCGCTTTGTCAGTAAGTATCTGCCCCAGTTCAAATCTTTTGGATCTTCTTTCCTTTACTCGTTTGTTGCTAAATGAACTTTCATCTTTTCAGCTAGAACGGCTCAAGAATATGAACTTGAAGATCCCGATAATGATCCTCTGCTTGACGCCGTTTCATTCCTCGAGTTTCACGGGACGGAGGCACGTGAAGGTATCGACGAAGCTAAAGCAGGACTGTTGCGGCTCTTCTCCTATTTCTTCCCGAAGAAAGAGGCACCCGCAACTTTCCTTAAACTAGCCAAGTGCTTTAATCCTCCCGAAGATCTTGGGCTGAAGATGCGCCATGAGAACCAGAAGGTTGCCGTTGAAAGCACTGTTGCCCTGGTTGCTGACAGTCAACAGACTATTGACTGGACCAAAGTTGGCGACACGGAACAAATTGAACAGCTCAAGTGGCGATCCTTGGTCAAGGCGGCGAAGCCCAACACGAAGAAAATCCTGGCGTATCTTGGGATCAAGCCAGCTTCGACTCCTAGTTCATCGAGGCCGGAGGTCTAGTTGCATGCCACTGTCTTTTCTATTTTTTACTTTCTTTATTTCTTTTGCTATTGTCGCCACTCTAGCCTTGGCGACAATTACCCTGCTAGCCCCTTAGGAGAACTTCTTTTGTAATGACGATGTAAACTTTCTAGAAGCAATGAAATTCCTCTTGGTGCTGTCATTGATCCGGGGATTTTATTTTCCAGTTAATATTTGACAATTATTCGACCAATCCTTGCTCTCCCGATGCTGCTCCTGCGTCTTCCCTGTCGAAGAAAGTAGAAACCGATGACAATTTCCTTGAAGGTCCTTCAAGCACACCTTTGTCGGAAGATTTGCAAGAACTTCGACAACAACTTCAGTTCACGAAGAAACAATCGCTTAAGCTCATGGAACAATCTCGAGAGTCTTCTGAAAGAGAAAAAATTGCACTCCAACAAGCACAAACTGCCATTGCTGAAAAGGACTCTGCTGTTGCTGAAGCTGCTGCAGCTGCGTCTCGGGAAAATTCTATGCTCCAGCTGCTAATAGATGCTAGCTTGGATATGGCAGGTATGTTTCATTATCTTTGTCGTACTTCTTTTTCTTTGCTGCTTGCCTCCTTATTACCCACTGACCTGTTTTAAGAAACAATAGGTGCTTTTTTGGATACTGCTACTAAAGATGAACGTGTCGAGGCTCGTTCCAATGTTCTTCTTCGGCTTGCACGTGAACATGGGTCGACTTTTTGGGGCACGCCTGAACGGACTCGCCAAATCGTGAGATTTCAAGATCGCGCGCTTCAGGTTCGCGAGTATCTTGACTTCTGTACAAGGACTTTGTCTCTGGTCTATGGTACCATGTTTCCTCGCAATAAGATGCCAGAGATCCTTCCTGCGTTGATGGACAAATTTCGAGATGCTCCTCGCATTCATGGCTTTGTACGAGCCCAACTGGCAGCTGGCGCAAGGTTTGCGATGATCATGATAAAAATCTGCTATCCGAAGTTAGACGTGGAGCAAATTGTTCCAAAGTGTTTGGAGAAGATGTCGAAGCGGAGAAGAAACTTCGGCAAATATGATGACATTGTTACTCCTGTTGCTGAAGCTATGATGGATGAACTTCTTCGGTTGGATTCCGAATTCTTCGTGAAGGGTAGCTACGCTGAGCATAGCACTCGCGCTGTAAATAATGAGCGCTTGACCATAGACAATATATTGGGAAATCCTTGAAGATGAACTTATTCCAAAGTTTGTATCCCGTGTATATGATCTATATTGTAAAGTCATTATATTGTTATTTTTGTCGCCAAGCCCCCGGGCGTTTTGATTGCGATATTGTTGTTTATTATAATGCGAGGTTGTCCCAAGGCAAGATAATATACATTGTGTACTATTTTTTTGCGGGTGCAAGTACCCGAGCTTTTTGTTGATCACTATTTTGTCTATATCTCTTTTTATTTTGGCGAGGTATTTTTTTACCAAGGCAAGATGCTTCTTTTGCGTTTGTCGACGCTGTGTATATATCTATATTGTATCATTTAGGGGGAAACCCCTGATCCTGTCGAGAAGAAGATATATAATTCCACTATCTTTATTATATTGCAGCACCGCGAGCCCGCCTCATTAAAAATCTTTCCCGGCCCCACTCGGTGCCCCGAAAAAGGAAAAGAGTGCGTCTGAAAACTCGCGGGCGTTTCAGTACATTGTAGCTTTACAAAGGAGGACTATATTTCGACATCTAGGCGTAGAAACGCCTGAGCTGTGCCACGTTCCAGGGATTTGGCTCGTCAATCCCTGTCTTCTTGTCTTTGATTCTGTATGCTCCTCCTTCTATTACTTCTGTGACGATGTAAGGTCCTAGCCACGGTGACTCGAGTTTTTCATGGCTTCTTTGATTGAGTCGTAGAACTAGGTCACCAACCTGGAAAGACCTTGGTCGCAATCGTCGACTATGATAGTTTTTCAGGTCCTGCTGATATTTGGCGACTCGTGACAGGACTTCGTCTCGAGCTTCATCAAGTGCGTCGACATCATCCTCCAAAGCTTTTCTTGAAGTTTCTTCATCATATTCTGCGACTCTTGGAGAATCATGCTCTATTTCTATCGGCAAGACTGCTTCAGCTCCATGGACCAGAAAGAAAGGCGTTTCCTGTGTCGCTGTATTTGGCGTTGTTCGAATACTCCACAATACACTTGGCAGCTCTTCCGGCCAAGTATGCCGAGCTTTTTCCAGTGGACCTAGCAGACGTTTCTTGATGCCATTGCAGATGATGCCATTGGCTTTTTCGACTTGTCCATTGGTCTGTGGATGTGCAACAGACGCAAAACTCAACTTAATGCCCACTTCCGCGCAGTATGCTTTGAACTCCTTGGACGTAAAGTTGCTGCCATTGTCTGTGACGATGCTATGAGGGGCTCCAAATCTGAAGACGATGCTTTTTACGAACTTAATCGCCGACGCACCGTCCGGTGAATTTATCGGCTTTGCTTCGATCCACTTTGTAAATTTGTCGACAGCAACGAGCATATACTCATAACCTCCTGGCGAAGCTTTGTGTAGTTTACCCACCATATCGAGACCCCATTGAGCGAAGGGCCAAGATAGTGGGATTGGCATAAGCTCTGCGGCAGGAGAGTGAGGTTTGGCGGCAAATCTTTGGCACGCGTCGCAAGTTCTCACCATTTCCTTCGCGTCCTCGATTGCTGTTAACCAATAAAATCCTGCTCTGAAAACCTTAGCCGCGATAGCTCTGCTACTCGCGTGGTGCCCGCATATCCCTTCGTGCACATCTTTCAGGATGATTCTTCCTTCTTCGGGTGTGACGCATCTCTGTAGCACGCCCGAAATGCTTCGTTTGTACAACTCCCCTTTTACCACAGTGAAGGCTTTTGATCTCCTGATTATTCGCCTTGCTTCAACTGGATCGTCAGGTATCGTTTTCCTTAGGATGTATGATATGTAATCCTGCATCCATGGAATTTGCACCATCATGACTAGCTCTTGCTCTTCTTCTTCTTCTGCTGTGTCTTTGGCGATATTCGAGGGTTTCTCTTTCTTCTCTTTCTTTGCTTTTGCTGGATTTGTTGATCTCTCGCTAATCTCTTCCCAAAACACGCCTGGAGGAATCGCGAGACACTGTGACCCGATGTTTGCGAGAACGTCGGCTTCATCGTTGCTCATCCTGCTGATGTGGTTTACCTCACAACCATCGAATAGTTTCTCCAGCTCATTGTACACCTCCTTGTACGCTATCATACTTTCGTTGACTGCATCGCATTGGTTCATGACTTGCTGTGCCACCAATTGTGAGTCGCCGAAGATTTTCAGTCGGGTTGCACCGCAAGCTTTCGCCATCTTCATCCCATGTATGAGAGCTTCATATTCTGCTTCATTGTTAGACGCGTTTGGGAAAGTCATCCGCAAAACATATTTCAACTTATCGCCTTCGGGTGATACCAATATCACGCCTGCTCCAGCACCTTCCAACCTTTTGGACCCGTCGAAGTTCATGGTCCAGGTTCTCGATAAATCTGGAGGCCCCGTGTTTTGTAGCTCCATCCATTCTGCAATGAAATCTGGTAAAACCTGCGATTTTATTGCCTTTCTTTTCTCGTACGTGATATCCCGAGGGGAAAGTTCTATTCCCCAAAGGGAGACACGACCCGTAGCTTCTGGGTTGTTCAATATATTTGACAGAGGAGCCTCATTGACCACTATTATCGGGTGCGCCGAAAAATAGTGTCGCAATTTTCTTGCCGTCGTGAATACGCCATATGCCAGTTTCTGATATTGCGGGTATCGCTGTTTTGAAGGTGACAGTACTTCGCTGATGAAATACACTGGCCTCTGGACTCCATGAAGCTTTCCTTCTTCTTCTCTCTCGACTACCAAAACCGTGCTCACCACTTGAGGTGTGGCTGCAATGTATAAGAGGAGAGGTTCTTTGTCTTTAGGCGCCACCAAGATTGGTGGTGTCGAATTTGCCCTCTTGAGGCTCTCGAAAGCCCTATCTGCTTCCTCGTTCCATTGAAATTTCTCCCCTTGTTTAATCAATGCATAGAACGGTAGCGCTTTTTCTCCTAGCCTGGCGACGAATCTGCTTAAAGCTGCGACTCGCCCCGTTAACTGTTGTATTTCTTTCAACTTTGTTGGCTTTCTCATAGTAACGATGGCCTGTATTTTTTCGGGATTAGCTTCAATCCCCCTTGCTGATACTAAGAACCCGAGAAGTTCTCCTGCAGGAACTCCAAAAGAGCACTTTGTCGGGTTTAGCTTGATGCAGAACTTGTCGAGGTTGTCGAAGGTTTCCTTCAAGTCCTCGATCAAAGTCGACCCTTTCTTTGATGTTATTACGACATCGTCGATGTAGACTTGTACATTTTTTCCAATCTGTGTTGCTAGGCACTTCTGCATCATCCGCTGATATGTTGCTCCTGCGTTTTTCAGGCCAAAGGGCATTGTTTTGTAGCAAAACACGCCATAAGGTGTGATGAACGCTGTCTTGGCTTCATCTTCTTCTTTTAACCTGATCTGGTTATAACCAGAGTATGCGTCCAAAAAGGAAAGACGTTCGCATCCTGCCGTGGAGTCGATGATTTGATCGATCCTTGGGAGGGGAAAGTGATCCTTGGGACAATGTTTATTGAGACACGTGAAGTCGACGCACATGCGAAGGACTATTGTGTGTTTTTCGGCACCATCACCGGGTTAGCTACCCACGTGGCTTCGGTTGATATTTCCCCGATGAACCCGAGCATCTTTGAGTCGATCTATTTCAGATAACATGGCTTTGCGGCTAGGCTCCGAAAACGCCGCAAAGGTTGCTTTATCGGTCTTGCGAGAGGATCCAAATTGAGGTGGTGCTCGGCGAGTTCCACAGGTACTCCTGGCATGTCAGCTGGACACCATGCGAAGATTTTCCGGTGCTCACGGAGGAACTCGACGAGCGCGCTTTCCTATGCGACATCCATGTTTGCGGCAATGGACGTCGTTTTCTTTGGATCTGTCGGGTGGATCTGTACCTCTTTTGAATCCTTGGTTGTGTTGAAAGTTGGCTTCGTAGAAGATCTCCCTACCTCTGGCAGCACATCATAATCAGTGAACCTTGGCGCCGCATATTCTGCTTGCATCCCGAAAGTTTCTGACAGTCGATGAAAATCCTTGTCGCATTTATCAGATAACGCGAAACTTCCTTTGATTGTGATAGGTCCCTTGGGCCCAGGCAACCTCCACAATAGATATGTATAATGCGGCACTGCCATGAACCTGGCATATGCTGGTCGTCCCAACAAAGCGTGATATTGCGACGGGAAATCCACAACTTCGAACTCCAGATTCTCTATCCTGTAGTTTTCTCGGGTTCCAAACTGAACGTCGAGGTTGATTTTGCCCAATGGATAACTTGGCTTCTCTGGTGTAATCCCGTGGAAACGTGTGTCAGTTGGTTTCAAGTTTGCTAGGGATATGTTCATCTTCCTCAATGTATCTGCATACATGAGGTTTAAGCTGCTGCCGCCATCTATGAAAACTCTCGACACATCGAAACCAGCAATTACTGCGGGTAAGATGAGTGCTGACTGTCCTGGTCGAGGAACTTGCTGCGGATGGTCTGCAATTGTGAAGCCAATGTCTTGCCCCGACCAATTTAAGTACTCGACTGTTGGTGGAGGCATCTTCTCTGCCATGAATACTTGTCGCGAGATTAACTTCTGCGCCCTGTTGGACGGCCTAGCTTTCTGAATCATCAGAACTGCACCATTGGAATTGGGATCAACATATGGGGGTGGTTGTGGTGCTGCCGCTATTCTGAGCTGATGCCGATTTTCATCAGTAATTGCGGGAGGAGGCGGGAGGTGGATCTCACTCCTTGGTCCTTGAGGATTTCTGTTCATGGCTTGGCTGTTTGCAATTCCTGCGGCTCTCAACATTGCTTGAAAATTGCGGCAATCTTTCTGGAGATGTCCTGACTGCCTCTTGCCGTTACTGTCGAGATAAAAATGCATCTGACACGGTCCGTTCATCATCTCCTCGGGGGACACATAGGGTCTTTGAAACCTTGGTCCACTATTTTGCCTTTGACCGCGAGAGTCACTTCTATTGTCACCTTGTTGCTCATTGCTCCTTTGGTAGTCATCTCGATTGTTTCCTCCAGAATTTCCTCGAAAACCAGCCGATATATGGCCGGGAGCATCGTTGTTGTAGAACTGGCGAGAAAATCGCCTTCTATTTTGATAATTTCGACCACGATCTTCCTCTGGCGACCTGTGTCGCTTGTTGTATATTGCGTCTTCTCCATCTGCCCACTTGTTAGCTATTTCCATCAGTGCTGAAATTGTCTTGGGATTAGTTCTCCCCAAGTCCTCGACGAAATCTGCTCGTCGGATTCCTGCCACGAACGCATCTATGGCTCGCTCGTCAGATATATCCTCTGCCGAGTTTTTAATAATGTTCCACCTCTGTATATATTTCCTCATCGACTCGTCGTGTTTTTGTCGACACGCCCTCAACTCTTCCAACGACGCAGGTTTCTTGCAGGTGGATCGGAAGTTTTTCACGAAGATGTCCTCAAAGTTATCCCAGCTGTCGATGCAATTTAGGGGGAGTTTCTTTATCCAAGATCTCGCGGCACCGCTCAGGTGGACTTGGATACTTTGCATAGCTGTTGCTCTGGTTCCTCCTACCAGCTTTACCATCTCGAGATAATCCACGAGCCAATCCTCGGGATCTTGCAGGCCGTCGAATTTCTTGAAATTCTCGGGTAACTTGAACCCTTTTGGGACTCGAGTTTTTCGAACTCTTCTCGTAAAGCACGGGAGCCCACACATATCTTCGTCGGCAAGTTCTGGTGAGTGCTGACGCTCCCTTCTTTCTTGTCGCGCTCTGTCCACCCTTACTTGGGCTGCTGTGTCTCTTGCTCCACTTGTTCTTGGTGGGTCTTGAACTGCTGTGTTGGGTCGTGGACTATTTTTCCTGGGATTTTCTTCGGGAGGCGTTGTTGCAAACGCTGTTCCCATTATTCCTACTCCAGCCATCGCCATATTGAACAATGGTTCTCTCGGGTCTCCAGGAGGTGGTCTAGACGCTAGGATGTAAGCTTGTGTTGCCATGTAACCTGCTTCTGGCGTTTTTGGGATGATATTTCCTCTTTCATCAATCGACATAAAGGACATGTCGAGATTTTGAATTATGTTTCCTCTTTCTGCTTCGGGTATGTTTTGCAGACGAGATTGTGCTCTCCTTCGAGCCTCTCTGTGACTATCTCCCGTATTTCCTGATTGTCGGCTGAGCTCTGCTCGACGCCTGCTTGACGCGGATGCTGCCTCTCTTCTTCTATTCAAGTCAGTACGTCTGTTTTTCCAACTCTCTGCTCACCCGAGCAAGTCTATATTGATATGCTTGAAGTTCTTGTACAGTAGCAGTGGTGGTCATAGGTTCTGAACCATCCAAGGCTTCCGCAGCCCTATCCCACGCTTCTTGCGGGAGTTGGACTTTGTTGCGAGGTGGATTCCCGATATATTTGGTGCCTAGACCTCTTCTGAGATCAGCGGGATCGACGTATGGATTTCCCAAATCATCGAAAGCTTCTGACGTCTCTGGTTCTGCTCTGCTAGCTTCTTCGATTGCATATACTTGATGATATGTTGAGTATTGATTTTTGTCGGGATTGGTGACACCATCATAAAGATTGGCGAAGACCTTTCCTAAGGCAGTAGATTTGTCGATGAAGTTGAAGCTGTCGACGCTGTCGGAGTCGCTCGCTTATAAAGGAGTCCGCGGACGACTCGAAGGATGTGTTGTTGAAGATCTTGGCGAGCTTTCCGCTTGCCTTGTCTGTCGACGAAGCGTGGCGACGAAAACTCCTCGTCACTCGACGAAAAGTTAGAATCGACCGCTGAAAATTCCGACGGGATCGGAACTTCGAGACGGTAGGATCCTTCCTTATTGACGCCAAATCGGAATTCTCCGAACGTCATGATGATGGGCTCCTCCAGATAGGCACATGCATCCATACGGGAGGGCGGGTGAGGAATAAAATTGAATAGATCAGTTTTTCCCTTGTTACCTCGATCCATCGCGTTGCTTGCTGTCGACGAAGTCGAAGATTTTGAACGTGCCATCGAGATCAGCTCCTTGCAACCTCTAATTCCCACAGACGGCGCCAATTGACAAGGGATTAACTTGTCAATGCCTACAGATTGTAGACTAGGGTTTTGCTAGAAGTAGAGGGCAAGTAGATCTCGAAGGTTCAGGCGAAAAGTACTCGACGATTATGAAAACTAGGGTTATGTTGACAGTAGATTCGATCCCCTCTTTGTCCCTCGACTCCCCCTTATATAGGAGGCGGAGCCGAGGGTTTCGTGATACACAAGTTATAGAGTTCGGGAGGGTTTCGTATCCAACCCGTAAAATTACAAATCTCTATCTTTCCTAATACAAACTATCTTTCCTAATCATTAAATGGGCTTCCGAGTCTTCTTATTCTTCGAGTTCTGGGCCTTCGATAAACCCCGGGTACCATCTTTGGCAGGCCCATTGGGGATGCCTATGTCACCCTTTTTTCCTTTTCTTTTTCTTTAAACTGCAATACGGAAAAATCAGTAACTCGAGATAGGAAACTCCAATTGCGGTGAAACCAATTTTGATAGAAAGAGGACGACGAGAGCTACCTCTTTACAAGGTGAAATCATAGAAACAAGTAGATGATGATTTTATTATGGTCATAGAGGTGTAACCTCTCAATATGGTAAACCGGGAAAATCATCACCATCGAACATGCAACATGCTATGCATCCGGAATCCATTTCCGATGAGCTAGAGCTTGTCATGAGAATGAACACAAGCTCTCGAACATCTCATGGATAAGAACCAAGAACAACCGAGAAACACGATGCTATGCATGCAAGGTTTGAGCTCTCTCCGATGATGCGACCCACTATCCTATCGAGCACAAATCTTATCCTTGCGCGTTCCTCTCAAGTCGGCAAGCTCCGTCTTCATCCTCTTCAACCTGGTACATACCACCTTCTTCTTCCATCTTGTACGCATGCCACGGTCTTCATCCATCTTCTACACCGTTTTCATCCCTCTTCATCTTCTACACCATCTTCGTCTCTCTTCGACACCATCTTCATCCGTCTTCTTTATTGCACTCGATCTTCTCCATCTCGCAACCTTGAGGCCAACATATGGCTATGGACATGTCCTAAGATTGATTCTCAATGCGACCGTTAGTCCATAGGGATTGTCATCAATTACCAAAACCACACATGGGGGCTCCATGTTCTTTCAATCTCCCCCATTTTGGTAATTGATGACAATCTCTTTGAGAGGGTTTAGATAAGGAACTTAGCGATTAACCCAAGTTGAATGATTAGAACAAACTCCCCCATAATATATGCATGTGTGAATGAACTTGAATTTCATTACATATATCGGCAATTAAAGCCTAGTGGAGTATCCTCTAAACATTCAACCATGCACAGCAACAAATGCAAGGCATGAAAGGCAAATACTTAAGAACCAACAAAAGCAATTCCCTTAAACCCTCCAAACTTCTCCCCCATTGGCATCGATTGCCGAAATGGACGAAAGGTTTAGAAGGCCAATATAGTGAGCGTTCCTTCATAGGTTGTGCATTTCTCATAATTGTGAGTGAAATCAAATGCACATATTCAATGACGAATACTCGGAGGAAATCAAAATATATTGAGGATCAAAGATTGCAAGAGAATAAGAAGATGAGAAAGCTTCATTGTTAGAGCAACAAGGCAAGGTATGTAATTCACCACAAGATATAGCAATAGCATGGGTGGGTGAATTACTAGCACTAGCACATGGATTGGTAGAGCAACAAGGCATAGAAGGTAGTTCACCACAATATATATAAATAGCATGAGTGGGTGAACTATAAGCACTAGCACATAGCAAAATAGCATTTTGAGAGGTAGTGCTAGTACTCACATGAGGCTCACAAGATGTTACCTTTGACATGATAGCCTCATGAGCAAACTTTAGCAAATCATGAGAGACTAGAAGATCATCATGGGAGCTAGAAAGCTTTCCATGAATTTCTTCCAATTTCTCATAATTGCTTGTTAGCAAAGCAAGTTGAGCCCTTAGCTCAACATTCTCCTTCAAGATGGATGCTTCACAAGAGGTAGAGTTAGTAGCACAAGCATTATCAATTATAGCACAAGCAGAAGGCAACTTAGCAAGCTCTATTAGGTTGAGAGCCTTAAATTGCTCATGTGACTCGGTGAGTTTGATGAGCTCACTCTAAATGGCCCTAGAACCATTTTTGAGAAGCTCAAAATCCTCAAGGAGTTTAGCATGAGCAATTACTAGCTCATCATTTTTAATTTGAAAATCATGTGCCACCTCTAAAGCTCTATCACGAGATTCCTTTACTTTAGATAGCTCTAGAGTAAAGGTCTCCTCAAGAGATTCATTGGTGGTTTGTTGTTCTTCAAGAGCTTCACTAAGAGTTGCAATCTCGTTTGCATACTCGCGCTCATGCTCTTCCATTTTCTCAATAGTTTTTGTGCTCTCAATAGCAAAAGCCAAGATTTTCATAAAATTAGAGCAAAATAATTTCTTCTTATGGAGAGCATGAAATACCAACTCACCCATCATGTTTAAGGAAGCAACATTAAGTCCTTCCATATCATAATCCTCATCATCACTAGATAGGGAGGGTTCCAAAGGAGGAGATACCTTTGAAGCCATAGCCATAAGGCATGTGTAGGAACCGTGAGATGATGAAGAGGATGAAGTAATTGAAGCTCCATCCAAGATCTTGTCTTGGCCCATAGTATCCTTGGTTCCCTCTACATTGTTAGTCACACAAATACTAGAGGAAAGCAAAGTATTTTCATTATGGCAACAAGACAAGGCAAGCATATCATCATGGAATGAAGATATGCAAGGACTACCAACACTAGCATGTAAAGCATTTATAGTGCTATAAGTGTTCAAGTCCAAAGATGAAACATTGCAATGGGATAGAATGAAGAATAATCAAGAGAAGGCTCACTATCAACAATGCAATGTTCATCACCACTCACCATACCATTACCTTGTGTCTTACCACATATTGGTGAAGTGGAGGGAGTGCGATCATCCTCAATGGTCTTGGATTTACCATATATATCTCGAAGCTCTGTCCAAAACTCATGAGCACTCCGGAAAGGCGCGATGGAGGAGATCACTACATGACTCACAACATGGCAAAGCACTTTAGTAGCTTGAACATCTAGATAAGAGTTTTTCTTCACCTCAAAAGATGGATTTTGTGGATCCTTGGGAGGAGAAAAACCCATATCAAGAATTTTCTCCATATGTGGGTGCATGCCCCGAAAACAATCAAGCATGTAGAATTTCCAAGCATCATAGTTAGTGCCATCAAATATAAAAGTGTCATTGTGCACTAATCCTCTAGCCGACATCTTTACTCTCAAGGCGGTGAAGCCTAATAAGATAGGAGAGCCCTAGCTCTGATACCAATTGAATGTACAAGGACATCGCCTAGAGGGGGGTGAATAGGCGGGTTATAAAAACTTCTACTTGAGTGCTAAACAAGGCGGAATAAAACTACACAAGGTTTACTTGTTTAGCACAAAGCCTATCAACTAGGGGTTTGCCTATGTGCACCAACAACCTATGCTAAGCATGATGAGCAACAAGGTGATAACAAGCTAGGTATAGAACATCAAGCATGACAGATATCATAATGTAAAGCGCATAGGTAAAGGAGCTCGGGTTGACAAGTAACCGGTGCACGAGGAGACAACGATGTATCCCGAAGTTCACACCCAAGGGTGCTACGTCTCCGTTGGAGCGGTGTGGAGGCATGAGGCACTCCAATTAGCCGCTAGGGCCACCGTATTCTCCTCGAGCCTTTCCACCAAGGGGAAATCCTCGATCCACTAAGGGACCCTTGAGGGTGGTCACCGAACCCGTACAAGTTTGGGGCAAACACCCAAGTATCAAGCTTGAGGCAACTCCACAACACGGAGGCTCTCAAGTACAAGGCCACAAGAGGCTACAACACGCCACACCGGCAACAAAGCCACAAAGACTCCAACGCGCCACAACCGGCTCCAAAACCACAAAGGCAACAACGCCACAAAGGCTACCACGCCAAAAAGACGACAAGGCCACAAAGGCTACAAGGCCACAAAGGCTACAACACCACAAAGGTAACAATACCACGAAGGCAACAACACCACTAAGGTCAACAAGCCCTCTATGAGACCGAAACCCCGGAGAGAACCCAAACCGATGCACCTAATGCAATGGCTAAGAACACCACTAAGATGCCCAAGTTCTTCTCTCCCAAATTCCAACAAAGCTACAAAAGCTATTGGGGGAATAAGGGAGGAAGAACAAATATGAGGAGGAACACCAAATTACTCCAAGATCTAGATCTAGCAAGATCCCCTCACTTGGAGAGGGATTCAATTGGTGAAGCACTAGATCTAGATCTCCTCTCTCCTTTGCCCCAAAAATATGCAAGAAATAGTGGGGGTTCAAGAGGATGGTAAAGCTCTTCAAGGTCAACAATGGAGGAGAGAGAGTGGAGAAGAATAACTAGTGTGGACGGAGGTGGGAGAGAGGTATAAATAGGAGCTCCAAAATATAGTTGTTGGGACTGGAAAAACGGTCAGATTCGCGCCCGAGCGGTACTGCCGCTTGTCAAAGCGGTACTACATCTTGCGTGCAAAACTGTGCACAAGTCAGGTAAAAAGTTGCCCCAAACCGGTAGTACCGCTGTGCAAAGCGGTACTACCGCTTGTATCTAAAACAGAGCAAATTGGTGCAAAAAGGAGAGAGAGAATTGGTGGCAGGCAGCAGCGCATGCGCAGCAGGTGGGACCGAGAGACATGCGCGTGGGGCGGGCAGCAGCAGCATGGGACGACGCGTGTCTCTCCCGCGCGGGAGCCGTACGACGTGTGGGATCGAGCGGGGTCAACGCCTGGGGCGATCGTGGCTTTGCGTGGAGCGAGCGGCAGCGTGGGCGCAGGCGTGCTCGGGGCCCAGCGAGCGGCGGAGCTGGGCCAAGGCGGGAGGCAACGGCGGCCCAGTGAGGGAGCTGGGTGGCGGGGCAAGCTAGGCGGGGGGAGGCGGCGGCGGCCCAAGTGCGGGGGGAGGCTGCTGGGAGGAAGAAAGGAGAAAAAGAAAAAAAGAAAGGTATCGGGCCCAGTACCGGTTTGGTACCGGCCAGATCCAGGGGCTCACAGAGCTAGTTACGGTACTGGGCCGGTACTGGCCCAGTACCGCTTCCCCTTTTTCTTTTCTTTTTCTTTAAACTGCAATATGGAAAAATCAATAACTCGAGATAGGAAGCTCCGATTGCGGTGAAACCAATTTTGCTGGAAAGAGGACGACGAGAGATACCTCTTTACAAGGTGAAATAATAGAAACAAGTAGATGATGATTTTCTTATGGTCATAGAGGTGTAATCTCTCAATAAGGTAAAACGGGAAAATCATCACCCTCGAACATGCAACATGCCATGCATCCGGAATCCGTTTCCGATGAGCTAGAGCTTGTCATGAGAATGAACACAAGCTCTCGAACATCTCATGGATAAGAACCAAGAACAACCGAGAAACACGATGTTATGCATGCAAGGTTTGAGCTCCCTCCGATGATGCGACCCACTATCCTATCGAGCACAAACCTTATCCTTGCGCGTTCCTCTCGAGTCGGCAAGCTCCGTCTTCATCCTCTTCAACCTTGTACATACCACCTTCTTCTTCCATCTTATACGCATGCCACGGTCTTCATCCATCTTCTACACCGTTTTCATCCCTCTTCATCTTCTACACCATCTTCGTCTCTCTTCGACACCATCTTCACCCGTCTTCTTTATTGCACTCGATCTTCTCCATCTCGCAACCTTGAGGCCAACATATGGCTATGGACATGTCCTAATATTGATTCTCAATACGACCGTTAGTCCATAGGGATTATCATCAATTACCAAAACCACACATGGGGGCTCCATGTTCTTTCACCTCCGGTGATGATCTTCCTCTTCGGCAGGGTTCCGGGAAGAGCTTCAGAACCCTCCCGATCTAGGGTCTGCGATGGCGGCTGCGACAGAACTTTTCGTGGATGGAGGCTCGGGTGTTTAGGTTTTTCCCGAGATCGTGAATAAATAGGTGGAAGGGCGAGGTCCATGGGCGGACGCAACGGGGGGCCGGGGGGGCCGGGGGGGCCGTGGCCCACTGATGCGCGTAGATTTACACGTCCGTTGGGAACCCCAAGAGGAAGGTATGATGCGCACAGCGGCAAGTTTTCCCTCAGAAAGAAACCAAGGTTTATCGAACCAGGAGGAGCCAAGAAGCACGTTGAAGGTTGATGGCGGCGGGATGTAGTGCGGCGCAACACCGGGGATTCCGGCGCCAACGTGGAACCCGCACAACACAACCAAAGTACTTCGCCCCAACGAAACAAGTGAGGTTGTCAATCTCACCGGCTTGCTTGTAACAAAGGATTAACCGTATTGTGTGGAAGATGATTGTTTGCGTAAAACAAGTAAAACAAGTATTGCAGTAGATTGTATGCTATGTAAAGAATAGGACCGGGGTCCACAGTTCACTAGAGGTGTCTCTCCCATAAGATAAAAGCATGTTGGGTGAACAAATTACAGTCGGGCAATTGAAAAATAGAAAGGGCATAACAATGCACATACATGATATGATAAATATAGTGAGATTTAATTGGGCATTACGACAAAGTACATAGACCGCTATCCAGCATGCATCTATGCCTAAAAAGTCCACCTTCGAGTTATCATCCGAACCCCCTCCAGTATTAAGTTGCAAACAACCGACAATTGCATTAAGTATGGTGCGTAATGTAATCAACAACTACACCCTTAGACATAGCATCAATGTTTTATCCCTAGTGGCAACAAGACATCCACAACCTTAGAACTTTCCGTCGGTGTCCCGCATTTAATGGAGGCATGAACCCACTATCGAGCATAAATACTCCCTCTTGGAGTTAAGAGTAAAAACTTGGCCAGAGCCTCTACTAATAACGGAGAGCATGCAAGATCATAAACAACACATAGGTAATAGATTGATAATCACCATAACATAGTATTCTCTATCCATCGGATCCCGACAAACACAACATATAGTATTACAGATAGATGATCTTGATCATGTTAGGCAGCTCACAAGATCCAACAATGAAGCATAATTAGGAGAAGACGACCATCTAGCTACTGCTATGGGCCCATAGTCCAGGGGTGAACTACTCACTCATCACTCCGGAGGCGACCATGGCGGTGTAGAGTCCTCCGGGAGATGAATCCCCTCTCCGGCAGGGTGCCGGAGGCGATCTCCCGAATCCCCCGAGATGGGATTGGCGGCGGCGGCGTCTCTGGAAGGTTTTCCGTATCGTGGCTCTCGGTACAGAGGGTTTCGCGACGAAGACTTTAAGTAGGCGGAAGGGCAAGTCAGGGGGCCACACGAGGGCCCCACACAACAGGCCGGCGCGGCCAAGGCCCAGGCCGCGCCGCCCTATTGTGTCGGCTCCTCGTGGCCCCACTTCGTATCTCCTCCGGTCTTCTGGAAGCTTCGTGCAAAAATAGGACCCTGGACGTTGATTTCGTCCAATTCCGAGAATATTTCCTTACTAGGATTTCTGAAACCAAAAACAGCAGAAAACAACAACTGGCTCTTCGGCATCTTGTTAATAGGTTAGTGCCGGAAAATGCATAAATACAACATATAATGTGTATAAAACATGTAGGTATTGTCATAAAACAAGCATGGAACATAAGAAATTATAGATACGTTTGAGACGTATCAAGCATCCCCAAGCTTAGTTCCTACTCGCCCTCGAGTAGGTAAACGATAACAATGATAATTTCTTAAGTGACATGCTACCAACATAATCTTGATCCAATAATGATGTAAAGCATGTGAACTAAGATCAAATCACTCAAAGCAAATGTCTATATTGATATAAGAGATGATAATGCAAGAGTTAAACAAGCTAGAAGTTTTCATGAACTATTGCTTCAAAGACATGAAACCGTACAAAGTTCATTAAAGATGTGTTAAGTATTCAGCATAGAAGTTCTATCCTTCATTCCAAGCATCAAGTAAATTTTCACAACATAAGAAGGATTCAGTCAAGTAAACATAAACATGAACGTCATGAATCAACTGTTTTGAAGTCTACTCAACCGGTGAGCGCAAGCATTTGGTATTAGCACCAGGATGTTATGGCATAAAGAACGTTAATGGGGGTTTGGAAGGCCAATGAGAGAAAGTCTCACAAAGCTATAAGTGATTACTAGACAAGAGGAAGTCTTATAATCGAAGCTATGCAAGGAGTAGTGATTGCCATGCAACGGATGCACATAGAGCTATATGTGTATGAAAACTCTCCAATGGAACTAGTGGGGGTGCATCCAACTTGGTTGCTCACGAAGACCTAGAGCACTTTTGAGGAGGCTCATCATTGGAATATACAACCCAAGTTCTATAGTGTAAATTCCCCACATAGTTATACTAGTAAAACATGAAAACTCTCTCATATAGAGTGTAGGTGCTAAACATGAGCACAAATGATGACTATGAATATGCAGGTGCTAAAACATGAGCACAAGTGTGGATAAAAGATAGTAATGCTGCCCCCTTTTTCTTTATTCTCTCTTTTTTTTCTTTTTTTTCTTTTTTCTTTTTCTTTTTCTTTTCTATTTTTTTCTTTCTTTCTTTTTTTTTCTTTTTTTGGTGGCCTCCATGGCTCTTTTCACTTTTAGGGGCAACATCCTAATATGACAACACACTTTTTGATACAAATAACTCATAATGAATAAAACATGATGTATGAAACTGTATGCCTCGCCGGTGTAGCAGGATGTGCAATGATCTAGCGTAACATGGGTAAACCACACATCACTGTATAGAATCATGCAAAGAAATATACAAATAATAAATGACAACATGGCATGTAATGTAAAATGGATGTTGCATGGCAATATATCTCGGAACAGCCTATGGAAATGCCTGTGGTAGGTAGGTATGGTGGCTGTTTTGAGGAGATGTATGGGCTTATGTGTAGGAGAACAAGAGAAAGTCCTCCCACGGGTTTGGATGTACTCGGCGAAGTATGCACAATTCTCAATGTGAGCAAAAGGCAATGCACAGTACCGAAGAGGCTAGCAAATATGGATGGTGGAAGTGCCAAAAACCGTAGCTTAACATTAGTCAAAAAGAACTCACAAGCTTATTGCAAACATCTAGCAGGTTCAACATTAAGAGCATGATTTAAAATTTCACCGACCTTCAGCGACAACTTAGTCATTACGATGAACCTTTAGACATGGAAAGCTATCAAGTCCAACTACGCCTTCAACTATTTAAATAGAGTTTGTAGTACGGCACAAGCTTAAAGACAACAATCCACTACTAATTTTAACTTATTTATCCAACAAGCTCTACCATCTAAATATCTCAAAATGTTTGCAAAGAATCAAGTTATCAAAGCTCAATGATCTACAAGATTATGCAAGTGTTTCATTATACCACTACTACATGCAACATTTCCTTAACAAACCGAATAACAATGAACGAAGCAGTTTCAACATTCGCCTTGAACATTATGAGTAAAGCCTAAGGACATATTTGTCCATATGCAACAGCGGAGCGTGTCTCTCTCCCACACAAAGAATGCTAGGATCCAACTTTATTCAAACAAAAACAAAAACTAAAGCAAACAGACGCTCCAAGCAAAGTACATAAGATGTGACTGAATAAAAATATAGTTTCAGGGGAGGAACCTGATGATGTTGTCGATGAAGAAGGGGATGCCTTGGGCATCCCCAAGCTTAGACGCTTGAGTCTTCTTAAAATATGCAGGGGTGAACCACGGGGGCATCCCCAAGCTTAGAGCTTTCACTCCTCTTGATCATAGTATATCATACTCCTCTCTTGATCCTTGAAAACTTCCTTCACACCAAACTTCAAGCAAACTCATTAGAGGGTTAGTGCACAATAAAAATTTACATGTTCAGAGGTGACACAATCATTATTAATACTTCTGGACATTGCACAAAGCTACTGGACATTAATGGATCAAAGAAATTCATCCAACATAGCATAAACGGCAATGCGAAATAAAAGGCAGAATCTGTCAAAACAGAACAGTTCGTAAAGACGAATTTTAAAATGCCACCAGACTTGCTCAAATGGAAAAACTCAAAACTAATGAAAGTTGCGTACATATCTGAGGATCACTCACGTAAATTGGCATAATTTTCTGAGTTACCTACAGAGAATTAGGCCCAGATTCGTGACAGAAAAGAAATCTGTCTCTGCGCAGTAATCCAAATCTAGTATGAACCTTACTATAGAGACTTCACTTGCAGAAAACCAAAACTGATCATGGGTGCATATGCACCCTATATGTATAACACATATTTCAAAAAGTAAAAAATTAGGAATAAAAATTTAGCATGTAGAGGGACACGTTCTATGAGTACACGTAAAGTTTCATGTAAAACCGACAATTTTTGTACCCTATGTAAAAAAGACAAATAATATCTCGAGAAATAGACTATTTTAACACCAAAAATTTGTCTTTTTAGTACAAGACACAAAACATATCGGTTTTTTCTGAAACAACTTTATGAATATGTAACATGTCAAGATATACATGAGGCATTTTTGTTTGTATTTTTTTGACATTTAGAAATATATTTAATATGCATTTCAAATAAAGGGTGCATATGCACCCAGGTGTAGAAACACCTTGTCCCTTCACTTGGCACAAAAACATGATAAGGAGAGGTTGCTACAGTAGCAAACAACTTCCAAGACTCAAATATAAAACAAAGTACTGTAGTAAAAACAACAATGGGTTGTCTCCCATAAGCGATTTTCTTTAACGCCTTTCAGCTAGGCGTAGAAAGTGTATATCAGGTATTATCAAGAGATGAAGCATCAACATCATAATTTGCTCTAATAATAGAATCATAAGGTAACTTCATTCTTTTTCTAGGGAAGTGTTCCATACCTTTCTTGAGAGGAAATTGATATTTAATATTACCTTCCTTCATATCAATAGTAGCACCAACGGTTCGAAGAAAAGGTCTTCCCAATATAATGGGACAAGATGCATTGCATTCAATATCCAAGACAACAAAATCAACGGGAACAAGGTTATTGTTAACCATAATATGAACATTATCAACTCTCCCCAAAGGTTTCTTTTTAGCATTATCAGCGAGATTAACATCCAAATAACAATTCTTTAATGGTGGCAAGTCAAGCATATCATAGACTTTCTTAGGCATAACGAAATACTTGCACCAAGATCACATAAAGCATTACAATCAAAATCATTGACCCTCATCTTAATGATGGGCTCCCAACCATCTTCTAACTTTCTAGGAATAGAAGTTTCAAGTTTTAGTTTCTCTTCTCTAGCTTTTATGAGAGCATTTGTAATATGTTTTGTAAAGGCCAAATTTATAGTACTAGCACTAGGACTTTTAGCAAGTTTTTGTAAGAACTTTATAACTTCAGAGATGTGACAATCATCAAAATCTAAATCATTATGAGCTACAGCAATGGGATCATTGTCCCCAAGGTTGGAAAAAATTTCAGCAGCTTTATCACAAGCGGTTTCAGTAGTTTAGCAATTTCAGAGCGGTTTTGTACGCTTTGCTCTAGGAGTAGAAACATTGCCAACACCAATTATTTTACCATTGATAGTAGGAGGTGCAGCAACATGTGAGGAATCAACATTACTAGTGGTGGTAATAGTCCAAACTTTAGCTACATTATTCTCTTTAGCTAGTTTTTCATTTTCTTCTCTATCCCACCTAGCACGCAATTCAGCCATTAATCTTATATTCTTATTAATTCTAACTTGGATGGCATTTGCTGTAGTAGTAATCTTATTATCAATATCCTTATTAGGCATAACTTTCAATTTTAAAAGATCAACATCAGAGGCAAGTCTATCAACTCTAGAAGCAAGAATATCAATTTTATCAAGCTTTTCCTCAACAGATTTGTTAAAAGCAGTTTGTGTACTAATAAATTCTTTAAGCATAGCTTCAAGACCAGGGGGTACACTCCTATTATTTTTGTAAGAATTCCCATAAGAATTACCATAACCATTACCATTAGCAGAAGGATATGGCCTATAGTTATTACCAGAATTGTTCCTATAAACATTGTTGTTGAAATTATTACTTTTAATGAAATTCACATCAACATTTTCTTCTTGAGCAACCAATGAAGCTAAAGGAACATTATTTGGATCAACATTAGATCTACCATTCACAAGCATAGACATAATCACATCAATCTTATCACTCAAGGAGGAGGTTTCTTCGACAGAATTTACCTTCTTACCTTGTGGAGCTCTTTCCGTATGCCATTCAGAGTAATTTATCATCATATCATCAAGAAGCTTTGTAGCCGCCCCCAAAGTGATGGACATAAAGGTACCTCCAGCAGCTGAATCCAATAAATTCCGCGAAGAAAAATTCAGTCCTGCATAGAAGGTTTGGATGATCATCCAAGTAGTCAGTCCATGGGTTGGGCAATTCTTTACCAAAGATTTCATTCTCTCCCATGCTTGAGCAACATGTTCATTATCTAATTGCTTAAAATTCATTATGCTACTTCTTAAAGATATAATTTTAGCGGGAGGATAATATCTACCAATAAAAGCATCCTTGCATTTAGTCCATGAATCAATACTATTCTTAGGCAAAGATAGCAACCAATCTTTAGCTCTTCCTCTTAATGAGAAAGGAAACAATTTCAATTTAATAATATCACCATCTACATCCTTATACTTTTGCATTTCACAAAGTTCAACAAAATTATTAAGATGGGCAGCAGCATCATCAGAACTAACACGAGAAAATTGCTCTCTCATGACAAGATTCAGTAAAGCAGGTTTAATTTCAAAGAATTCTGCTGTAGTAGCAGGTGGAGCAATAGGTGTGCATAGGAAATCATTATTATTAGTGGTTGTGAAGTCACACAACTTAGTGTTTTCAGGAGTATTCATTTTAGCAACAGTAAATAAAGCAAACTAGATAAAGTAAATGCAAGTAACTAATTTTTTTGTGTTTTTGATATAGAGAGCAAGACAGTAAATAAAGTAAAGCTAGCAACTAATTTTTTTGTGTTTTGTTTAAGTGCAGCAAACAAAGTAGTAAATAAAATAAAGCAAGACAAAAACAAAGTAAAGAGATTGAGAAGTGGAGACTCCCCTTGCAGCGTGTCTTGATCTCCCCGGCAACGGCGCCAAAAAACAGGCTTGATGCGCGTAGATGTACACGTCCGTTGGGAACCCCAAGAGGAAGGTATGATGCGCACAGCGGCAAGTTTTCCCTCAGAAAGAAACCAAGGTTTATCGAACCAGGAGGAGCCAAGAAGCACGTTGAAGGTTGATGGCGGCGGGATGTAGTGCGACGCAACACCAGGGATTCCGGCGCCAACGTGGAACCCGCACAACACAACCAAAGTACTTTGCCCCAACGAAACAGTGAGGTTGTCAATCTCACCGGCTTGCTGTAACAAAGGATTAACCGTATTGTGTGGAAGATGATTGTTTGCAAGAAAACAGTAAAACAAGTATTGCAATAGATTGTATGCTATGTAAAGAATAGGACCGGGGTCCACAGTTCACTAGAGGTGTCTCTCCCATAAGATAAAAGCATGTTGGGTGAACAAATTACAGTCGGGCAATTGACAAATAAAAAGGGCATAACAATGCACATACATGATATGATAAATATAGTGAGATTTAATTGGGCATTACGACAAAGTACATAGACCGCTATCCGACATGCATCTATGCCTAAAAAGTCCACCTTCGAGGTTATCATCCGAACCCCTTCCGGTATTAAGTTGCAAACAACGAGACAATTGCATTAAGTATGGTGCGTAATGTAATCAACAACTACATCCTTAGACATAGCATCAATGTTTTATCCCTAGTGGCAACAAGCACATCCACAACCTTAGAACTTTCCGTCACTCGTCCCGGATTTAATGGAGGCATGAACCCACTATCGAGCATAAATACTCCCTCTTGGAGTTAAGAGTAAAAACTTGGCCAGAGCCTCTACTAATAACGGAGAGCATGCAAGATCATAAACAACACATAGGTAATAGATTGATAATCACCATAACATAGTATTCTCTATCCATCGGATCCCGACAAACACAACATATAGTATTACAGATAGATGATCTTGATCATGTTAGGCAGCTCACAAGATCCAACAATGAAGCATAATTAGGAGAAGACGACCATCTAGCTACTGCTATGGGCCCATAGTCCAGGGGTGAACTACTCACTCATCACTCCGGAGGCGACCATGGCGGTGTAGAGTCCTCCGGGAGATTAATCCCCTCTCCGGCAGGGTGCCGGAGGCGATCTCCTGAATCCCCCGAGATGGGATTGGCGGCGGCGGCGTCTCTGGAAGGTTTTCCGTATCGTGGCTCTCGGTACAGAGGGTTTCGCGACGAAGACTTTAAGTAGGCGGAAGGGCAAGTCAGGGGGCCACACGAGGGCCCCACACAACAGGCCGGCGCGGCCAAGGCCCAGGCCGCGCCGCCCTATTGTGTCGGCTCCTCGTGATCCCACTTCGTATCTCCTCCGGTCTTCTGGAAGCTTCGTGCAAAAATAGGACCCTGGGCGTTGATTTCGTCCAATTCCGAGAATATTTCCTTACTAGGATTTCTGAAACCAAAAGCAGCAGAACAAAGAATCGGCTCTTCGGCATCTTGTTAATAGGTTAGTGCCGGAAAATGCATAAATACAACATATAATGTGTATAAAACATGTAGGTATTGTCATAAAACAAGCATGGAACATAAGAAATTATAGATACGTTTGAGACGTATCACCCACCCAGAAATTCTGCCGGCCCAAATTGATACCCCGTGGAAACAGTCCCAATTAGCCCGGACTGGAGAGGAGTCGTCGACGAGGTCACAGCCTCACAGCCGACGCGGTCTCCAGAATCCAGCCACGCGATCCCGGATCCCCGCGCCCAGACCGCCGCCGCCAGCCCCCGCGGCTCCGGCGCCACCGCCGCTCGCCCGCACGCACGCCCTCGACTATCCGGCTGTCCTCCTGCCGCGCGCCCGCCCTCGACTGTCTGGCTGTCTGCCCGCTGCCGCCCGCGGCCCGCCCTCACAGCCTCACCGCGTAACCCAGCCCTGCCGTCCCGGCCGCCGCACTGACCGCCGGGCGCCTACCCTGATATTCCCGCCGAACCGACGACCACAACCACGAAAGGGACCAGAAGTGAGCCCCTGGCCTATTCTCTATTCAGCTATTCTCTCTGTAATTTGTATGTTTGTTCTCTGTTCCTGTTAAGTCTTATCTAAATGACTCATGACTGAGTGTTTGAATGATGAAGAACACATAAAATTGCTAAATTGCTAATGTTTGAATGTTTTAATTGTGTAGAAATAAAGAATAGTGTGAACAAGGAGAAGAGAATTGGATAGAGCACCTTAAGTGTTGTGTCTGTATTCCTCATGTATATATAGGTTACAGAGTTACATCGTGGTGATCGTGCACGACGTGGGCAAGGGCACGATCAGCCTTGACTCAACTATACAGGACTCGGTCAATGTGTGACGGGGACGCACACTCTAACAAATAGGAATAGCCAAATTGCGATAGTTTTTTAGAAACAAGCATCAAAGAAGATTGTACCTTCTTCAACACCATTAGTCATAGATGTTGAAGAAAATCGAAGATGGTAGGCTTTTGTTGGCGTACCTCGATTCCGTACCTCCGGTCCAATCCGATATTGAGAGTGAGATTGGAGTTGAAGATACAACAACCAAATGCAATGTCATATGGTTTCTTCCACTGTTGACAATGAATTTATCTTATATATTGTTCATTACTTCATTAGGCAAAGGTTTTCACATCTTGGGGGGCGCAAATTTTTTTTTTGAGGTGTGCCCCCCTTCAATTCTTTCCTGTGTCCGCCACTGGCGAGGTCGGTGGCCGCCTAGGGGGCCCACCCCACCCCTTGGCGCGGGCCTACCCTTGGCCGCTCCATGGGGTGGTCTGGCCGCCCCGTGGCGCCTCCTCACCCCCCTGTGGACTATGTCTTTGTTAAGGAAAAAATATTGACCTTAGGTTTTGTTTCGTCCAATTCCGAGAATATTTCCTGTACAACTTTTCGGAAATACAAAACAACAAAAAAACAGGGAACTGGCACTGTGGCATCTTGTTAATAGGTTAGTGCCGGAAAATGTATAAAAGTACAACGAACTGTAAGCAAATCATATATAAATTGGTGTAAAACAATCATGGAGCGTCAAAAATTATAGATACGTTTGCGACGTATCAAGCATCCCCAAGCTTAACTCCTGCTCGTCCTCAAGTAGGTAAGTGATAACAAAAATAATTTTTGAGGTGACATGAAGCCAACACAATCTTGATCAAGTTATTGTAAAAGCGATCAAAGTACTCTAATAGGCATGATTGATATAATTCTAACAATAGAACTTTGCAACGATGTTATAACATGAGAAGTAATTCAAACAAAAGATCATGAATAATTGTGCATTGAAAGCAACTGTTTGTTTATGAGCATAGAGAAAACATAACAAAGTGGTACTCAACTTGTCTTTTATGAAGTAGCAAAACATAAATGCTAGGATACCTTTAAAGTTCAAAGAGTGACTAGATACAAGTAATTTAAGAACACGCAATAGCATAATCATGAATCAATCAATAATAATTTTGGTACTATGCATATTATACTAAGAGTGACAACTATGCTCTCTTAATTGGTGCATAAAGCAAGAAGATTGAGAATCAATATAAAAGTAAAAGAAATGGTCCTTCGAAGAAGGAAGCAAGATTAACAATTTTTATAAACTTTCCAAAAATGTATGGTACTCATTAGCTTTGAGCTCTCATTACCCCTATCATAAGCATCTTGAATGGTTAAAGTTAATGTGAGGGCAAATATGAGTTATATGCTTGACAAATCACAAGTTTAAAATCTCGTGCCCCTTGAATACGAGTACCTGATATCTACGCATGCTTCTATTCTCGTAGACAGTGTTGAGCCTCCAAGTGCAGAGGTTTGTAGAACATCAACAAGTTTCCTTTAAGTGGATCACCCAAGGTTTATCGAACTTAGGGAGGTAGAGGTCAAAGATATCCCTCTCAAGCAGCTTTGTTGTATTCCTTCACAAGGAGTGGGGAGCTGTAACCCACACTTAGGGGATTAGGGAACAATGGTTTCCATGGATACAACAATCTCGCCTATCTCGGGGGAGGAGAATCTCATATGCGGAAATGATGGTGGGTCATACCTCTCGATGTAGTGCACCGTGCATGATGGGGAGGTGCTCCTTGAAAAGGTGGCGGCGGTGTTCCCTTGCGTGCCTCCGGTGCCAACATAGTATCTGCACCTGTTTTCGAATCGGCCGAGAGGTTGAGGGCAACCTGCGCCACTGCTGAGGCAACCTCCACCGCGGCCATGTGGACATCGCAGGCTTTGCGACGCCTATTGCGGTCCGCCGTCATGTACCTGCATCGGGCGAGCTTGTTCTCTCAAGCTTTGTAGGGCATTGTGGACGTCTTGACCTTCAACGTTGCCGCGCGTGGCTGCCTCATTGCCTTGTTCTTCCTAGGCATGCCACCGACGACGGGCCGGGAGAGAGCGTTCTATGGGCACGAACTGGAGCATAGGGGTGTGAGAATGGAGTGAAGAGGGGACATTAGGAGGAAGGGTGAGGAATAGAAGTGGCGGCAATATCCGATGTGGCGGCAGGTGCACCCGCCCCGACCCTTGGGGGTAGGGGCCGGCACAGGTACGCCGACAATTTTATTGGGCTCCAAAATGTGTCTGCATGTTTTAGGGGCGCCGGTGAAGCCAAAAATTGAAGAAGGTACAAAATAAAAAGTAGTAAATATAAAAATGGTGGCCGTGTAAGCAACGTTTGCCGGGTCGGTCAAACAAGACGAGCATGCCAACCAGCCCTCGCACGTGCCGCGCCACGACGGTCAAAGCCAGTCTGCCGGCCGACACTCGCTTCACAATTCCGCATTTCTCCAGGGACCTGGCCGCGAAATCCTATTTATCCGATAAAACCCCCGGTAAGAATAAGATCCAGCCGCCCC
This sequence comes from Lolium rigidum, assembly GCF_022539505.1. Taxonomy (NCBI): domain Eukaryota; kingdom Viridiplantae; phylum Streptophyta; class Magnoliopsida; order Poales; family Poaceae; genus Lolium; species Lolium rigidum. The sequence goes on from NC_061512.1 coordinate 269,688,837, forward strand.
ACCCGAAGCTTCTCTTCTCCCCCTTCGCAGAGCCAGCCAGCGCGCGCCGGTCGTCGCCACCCTCCGCCACCGCCCGCCGATCCCAGATCCCGCGCGCGCGCGCGCAGATGCGGGCGCCGGCGATGCTCCGGTGGGCCCTCGCCGCGGCGGCGCTCGCGGCGCTCCTCTCCGCCGCGCCCGCCGCCGGGTTCTACCTCCCCGGCGTCGCCCCGACCGACTTCGCCAAGGTGAGCCTTTTCCACCCCCTGCGTCGACCTAGGGAGTGAACGAGTGAGTAGCCGCCGCCGCCGACGCGCTTGTAGGCGCTCGCGCGCGCTGGATGGGATCTGGTCAACGGGGCGGCGGTTCCCTGTCCAGGACCCCCGGATCCTAGCGCGGCTCGATGATTAGGTTGCCTCCGGCACGATCCTGCCTGCGAGATTCGCGTGGCTGCGCCTGAAATTCGCGCGTTTTTTTCCCTCCCTGCATGCGTGCACTTCTGATCCGAACAGTAGTCTTTAGATTTCGGAGTCAACGCATGCCTACTTCCTGAACTAGTTAAGGTTGCATCTGGAGTATGCGTGATAATTGGTGATTTATCTGGAGTATGCGTGATAATTGGTGATTTATCTGGAGCTTCTATCTGAGCTAGACTTTGAGATAAGCTATCCTCTGCATCTTGTGATACTGGAGTTACTATTTATTATTAGTGCATGGTCTCCTGGATGAATATTACACTATGTGTTATAGTAGTCTGTTGAGGATCATTCGTGGTACATGTAGTGTCCCATGTCGATGATCAGTCATGGTACACGTGTTGCAGTTTGTATGCCACGTGTGTGTTACTCGAAATTTCCAACACGGAGAGTAGCTGGATTGGTTGATTTGATATACATAGCGGTGTTAGCGTTTGGACACTTATCATCATAAATTGTAGCTACTAGTGACCCTAAACGATTACCTATGGATTGTCGAAATACATGGACGCCGGGAAGTGGAAATATTCAGTTTGATCCGTGGACCATGGTTGGGGTTCGATCGACCGAGTCAGTGGAGTAGTCATCTCGGCCAAGCGGAAATCTGTTGTCGTAGAGAACCAAGTTCACAGTAACTGCATGTGCGGCAATCACTTTTTTTTAGAATGGTCATTGCTTTAAAGGCTGCAGCCGTTTATATAGATGACCTATGATGTAGTTTTCTCGTCTGGATATTTTATTTTATAATCTGTGATGCAGCCGCAGCTGGATTTCTTTTGCACTGAGATACTTATATTTTGGTTGCATCTAATATTTCTGCTAGGAGTTATCTGTAACAGTCATAGTATAAGGAATCATAGCCTCTTATTTTTCTGATTAGAATGTCCTGGATTGCTATCGGTCTGTCTGCAGGGAGATGAACTTATGGTGAAGGTGAATAAGCTGACATCAATCAAGACTCAGCTTCCCTACACGTACTACTCCCTTCCTTTCTGCAAGCCCAATACTATAGTTGACAGCTCTGAAAATCTTGGTGAGGTTCTTCGCGGTGATCGTATTGAGAACTCCCCTTACGCGGTAAGTATTGTACTGTATAAAGATTAAGCCAGGTTCATTGTCCTAGCTAACGCACCTAATGCTTAGCTTATCGTCTTTGTTTTGTGAACCGCAGTTTCAAATGAGGGAGCCCAAGATGTGCCAGATTGTATGCAAACTAACTGTTACTGAGAAAGAAGCGAAGGAGCTCAAGGAAAAGATTGAGGATGAGTATCGTGTGAACATGTAAGTACTATACACGTATTGTTGCACTTGAGTAAACATACTCATTTTGAAGGTGCTGACTTGGTTTGCTCTACAGGGTTCTTGACAATCTGCCACTAGTTGTTCCAGTTCAAAGGCAAGATAAGAACACTATCGCTTATCAAGGTGGATATCATGTTGGCGTCAAGGGCCAGTATTCTGGGGTAAGTTCATATTACCAGTTCATCGTGCTTACGCTTGTCTTGCACATATGATCGGGCTAACGAATTCACATGTGCAAACATATCTCCAGAGCAAGGAGGAGAAGCACTTCATCCACAACCATCTGGCATTTTTAGTGAAGTACCACAAGGATGAGGAATCCGAACTTTCTAGGATAGTCGGATTTGAGGTCAAGCCATTCAGGTTTTCTTTCAACTTTGCTTGTTGATATTTTTGCCACATAGCTTATGGAATGAAGCTAAGTTGTGTATTCTTTCATATACATTTGCACCAGCATCAAGCATCAGTTTGATGGGAAATGGAATGATGCAAGCACTCGTTTGAGCACTTGTGATCCTCATGACAGCAAGTTTGTGATAAATTCTGAAACTCCTCAGGAGGTTGAAGTTGGCAAAGATATCATATTCACTTATGATGTTCGCTTTGAGGTACTAATTTCTTTTTGTTTGTCGCATGATAGTTTCCTAACCTTGAATGTTAGCCTCTGCTGAATTATGGTTCTTATGGAGTGTTTTGTTGTTACTTCTGCAGGAGAGTGAAGTCAAGTGGGCATCCCGATGGGACACCTATCTGTTGATGTCTGATGATCAGATTCACTGGTTTTCTATTGTGAACTCTCTCATGATCGTGCTTTTCCTATCTGGTATGGTGGCCATGATCATGATGCGCACCCTGTATAGAGATATATCTCGATACAACCAGCTTGAAACTCAAGAGGAGGCACAGGAGGAAACTGGCTGGAAGCTTGTTCATGGAGATGTTTTCCGCCCTCCAGTTAACTCTGATCTGCTCTGCGTTTATGTCGGCACCGGAGTTCAGTTCTTTGGCATGCTGCTAGTTACAATGATCTTTGCTGTTCTAGGTTTCCTCTCTCCATCAAACAGGGGAGGACTGATGACTGCCATGCTTCTTGTCTGGGTCCTGATGGGGCTGCTTGCTGGTTATTCTTCGTCACGTCTCTACAAGATGTTCAAGGGTTCAGAGTGGAAGCAGATAACCCTGCGCACGGCTTTCCTATTCCCAGGGATTGCTTTCGTTATTTTCTTCATCTTGAACGCCCTTATCTGGGGGGAGAAGTCATCTGGAGCTGTTCCGTTCACCACCATGTTTGCCTTGGTCCTCCTTTGGTTTGGCATCTCAGTGCCCCTTGTGTTCGTCGGGAGCTATCTTGGGTTCAAGAAACCGGCCATGGAGCCTCCAGTGAAAACCAACAAGATCCCACGACAGATCCCCGAGCAGGCCTGGTACATGAACCCGCTCTTCACCATTCTGATCGGCGGCATCCTACCGTTTGGCGCAGTCTTCATCGAGCTCTTTTTCATCCTCACCTCCATCTGGCTACACCAGTTCTACTACATCTTTGGCTTCCTCTTCCTGGTCTTCGTCATCCTCATCATCACCTGCGCTGAGATCACAGTCGTGCTCTGCTACTTCCAGCTGTGCAGCGAGGACTACAACTGGTGGTGGAGGTCATACCTCACCTCAGGGTCCTCTGCTCTGTACCTCTTCCTGTACGCAGGATTCTACTTCTACACGAAGCTGCAGATCAGCAAGCTGGTGTCGGGCATCCTGTACTTTGGGTACATGCTGCTCGCCTCCTTCTCCTTCTTCGTGCTCACTGGGACTATCGGCTTCTGCGCCTGCTTCTGGTTCACAAGGCTGATCTACTCGTCCGTGAAGATTGATTAGTCGCTTCAGCCGCAAGACAGTGGAGCATAGCATATGTTTTCAGGTTTTGGGTTGAGATAACTGTACGATTAAGGTGAAAGCGGGGTTCATCCCTTGAATTTTTTATCCAGTCATATAAGGAAAAGATACATTTTGGGATTAGCTATGCATGATTTAAGTTTATTGTGGTCAGGTGATACATGTGAGTTACAAGGGTAGAAGAAGAATACACTGTGATGTAGTTGACTCTTTTCGCAGAATTTTATCAGCCGGTGTATAAGATTCAATTGATTATGACTGGTATAGTTCTTGTTCTGGGTTACCGTGATCACAACATTTTGATCATTGTATTTTAGAATCATATAATAAGTTATATATAGCGACCTCAACTTTATTAGTTCATCTTTCCAGCAGCGGTGCCTTTTGATGTTGGACTCTACTGTCTTCCTGGCATTCCACATTGGTGTATATTTCAAAGTTGGCTTTGGGGAGTAGCTTGAAATTGGTCCAGCATCGTGGCATGGCTCCGGTCAGAAATGGGCCAGAGTCAAGTCACCACGAGACCAATCAGTGCGTGTCGTCGTGTCGATGTATGCCCCAGCGTCACGAGGATCCGATGCTGAGAAATTTATGCACCACTGCTTCTGTGCTGCTTTGATTTCCCCTGCCATTCTCTCCTGGACTCCTTGCCACCCTTCTGAGATTATCACATACTCTGTTAGGTTAATTATTTGATAGTACCCCTTTTTCGGACTTCATATCCTATTATTCTCTACAGTGTTCCTGGCATTGCATTATTAGTTTATTACCTGTTGCATCATCCAAAAACGGTTTTGCGGACATGTTTGGTTCCCATCCACTTTGCCAAGCTTAAATTTGGCAAGCGTGACAACCATAAAACTGCGGTTGAGAAATTCCCAAGGCCGCTACAGTGAGATCTTAGGTGAAATTCTCCTAGCGTGACAATTTAATCGATGTATTTTAGAATAAGCTGTAAATGGAGACTCCATTTATATAGACTTTAGGAATTCCTAGACTTTATATCATCTTATCTTTCCAGCAGTGGTGCTTTTTGGTGTGCTTTGTACTGTCTTCCTGACATTTCATATATTGGTGTATATATCTCAAAGTTGGCTTTGGCATTTGGGCACCAGCATGAAATTGCTCCAGCATTTGTGGAATGGGTTCCGGCTAGAGGTGAGCCAGAGTCGGGTCACCACGAGACCAAAATCAGTGCGTGTCGTCGTGTCGATGTGTGGCCCAGCGTCACGAGCAAGAGCAATTTAGTTGTGTCACTGGCTCACTGCTACTACTTCTGCTCCGGTGCCCCTGTCCTGGTTTCCCCATGCTGCTCTCTTTGCCACCGTCCTGAGCTCACACTCATTACTCACTCTGTAGTCACTCACTCACTCTCTCTAGCGGAGTGCGACTGTTCGAGCTCCGGCAATGGCGTCGTCCAGGCTGCTGCTGGCCGTGGTCGTGGTGGCCGGCTGCGCTATAGGGCTCTGCGGCGCGACGGACCACATCGTGGGGGCCAACCGCGGGTGGAACCCCAACATCAACTACACACTCTGGTCCGGCAACCACACCTTCGTCGTCGGCGACCTCATCTGTATATAAACCCCTCCCCCCCACCTCTCATTTCTCCAGCTCCGCCTTCTCCAGCTCCAGTTCCAGACATGGACGGAGCTCCACCAGATCTACTCTACCACTTCCTCCTGGCCGTCTCACCCAATCTGTTCTTGCAGCGTTCCGGTACCAGAAGGGGACGCACAACGTCTTCGAGGTGAACCAGACGGGGTACGACAACTGCACCATGGACGGCGTCGCCGGCAACTGGACCTCCGGCAAGGACTTCATCCCGCTCAACGAGCGCCGCCGCTACTTCTTCATCTGCGGCAACGGCTTCTGCCAGGCCGGCATGAAGGTCGCCGTCACCGTCCACCCCGGCGCGCTCGTGGGCACAGAGATGCCGATGGTGCCGCCGGGCCCCGACTCCACTGCTTCTGCCGCCGCCGCCGCCACCACCACCTCATTCACCGCTTCCGCCTGGCTGTCGGTCGCGGCGCTGGCCGTTGTCATTACCGGCGTCGCTTGATTCGCAGGAGCTTAGTGCTGTCGCCTAGTAGTTAATTCGCAGGAGTTTGATTGGATGTATATCAACTGAAACATTGGCCTTCATGTAAGCGAGTATCATTTCAAGCTGAATGTACCAGTGTTCACTGACCACGCTAGAACTGAGGAACCATGATTCTGTCCATGTACTACTGATGTTTAGCCTCTTTTTAAGCTCGGATTGGGTGTGATGATGAGATGGCCTATGATTAGTTGGATAATGAGTAACGTACTCCTCCGTCCATAAAAAGATCTCATAGGTTTGTCTAAATTTCAGATAAATCCACATCTAGATACATCTAAATTTAGACAAACTTGCGTCATTTTTTAATGGACGGAGATAGTTGCAAAGTTTTGTGATATGTGACTTGTAATTAGTTGAGTGCTACTTCTAGATCGGAAAAATGTTGACATGTTTTTTTACCTTATAAGTTTGACCAATGCAGGAGGAAGTTTGTAATTATTGTGAATTTAGTACCCCGTACCTACTACTACAGACTAACAATATAGCATTGCTAATATTCTTGCATATTTGTTAAAGTTTAAAATAGCTGGCTATTGCATTTAGCCATGACATCTTTAGAAGTTATGAAAGGTTATAGCGGGCAATAGCGGGCCAAGTCCATATATCGGTTTTGGTTAATAAAAAATACAAAATTTAGGCAAGATATATTTGTATATATCAATAATTTATAGATGCATAATATATTGTCTTGTGCTTCCATAGGCCCCAAGCTTCAAAACAGTGTAAACACCCGAAAGGGTATCATTTTATCGTTTAATCTCAGCCATCCTATCCCTAATCCCGAACATGTATTATTTAGTCTCAGTCATCCTTGTGTTTCACTCAAAAAACATTGCAGCTTTGAAGGTCTATGGAAGCACAATAGTCACATAAGAGATACGAAGTAAACATAAGTTGTGGACATAGTTCTATCCACATATTACTGCATGAACTAGCAACAAGATAAGAGAAAAGGGAAAAGGGGGGATTTGGGGATAGGGTTAGCCATGAGATTGATTTTGGTGAGAAATAAGACCGTGCAGGAAAATTTGGGCCCAGAATTTGGGCAGCTAAGCGGGAGCACAAAGGCTAAGGGGTTAAATAGGGGCTAAATTAATTTAGCGGGGCTGTTACCGGCTATTCTTGTTATATCCTAGGAAGACTTAAAACTTTGATTATTTGTACACGCTAGGAGATGAATGTCACTTGTTTTTAGTGGAAAAAGCGGCACAACAGATTTTTGTGTCGAAAATTTTGTTTGATCCTAATGCCCTCAATTGAGCACCGTCGGCTTGTTTGATACTATTAGTGGGAAATGCAGCGCAACGGATTAATGCTCATAAAATTGAGGAAATCCAATTTCATTTAGGGTGCATATTCTCATGCTATTAGAAAAGATATTTTAAAATTCCAGGAAAAATTAGAACAAAAAATTCACGCGCACATGTCAATATTTTATACGCGTGCACCGTTTCATGGAAGATCTACATTTTTTATGTGCCGTGGAAAAAATTTTCTTGTGAAGAGCATTTTTTACCACCAAAATTTATATGACACAAGAAATGTCGATTTTTTGTGAAACAACTTTGCGAGCACATAGAACATGAAGATATATGTGCGATATATTTTTATCAGATTTTTAAACATTTTGAAATATATTTAAAATCCATTTTAAAAATAAGGAGCATATGCTCCTGAGAGCAAATACGCCGCGTCTACTGATACGTCCATGCTATGGATAGAAAATTTACTGAAGTAGCTAGGTTATGAAATGGATGGAAAGTTGCATGTGTATTCGGTACCAGCAAGGGAAAGCAATTTATGATGGATAACTAGGTTATGAAATGGGGTGAATGTTGCATGTGTATTTGGTACCAGCAAGGGAAAGCAATTTATGATGGATTAGTATGCATTGAGAGTGATGTTGAATTTCCCTGCTCGTCTCTACAGTCATGTGCTCCTGGCATAAAATTGGTATGGGTTTCATTTTCCAAAGTTGGCTTTGGGGCGTAGCATGAAATTGCTGGCCATTTGCACAAAAATAACCCAAAAGTGAAAGAAAAGTACAGACTGACCCTCCGGCGAAACTATTTCACCCATCTACCCTTTTGTGTGGCGCCCCTCCCATGGGCGTCACACATGACAGTGTGGCGCCCGTGCCTGCGGCGCCACTCTTCCAGCCGACGTGGCGCCCTCGACGCTGAGCTGGTGCGCCGATCCGACGTGGCAGCATGTGTGGCGCCCATGGGAGGGGCGCCACACTACTCTATATATATAATTTCTGTCTAGAGATAACAGAAGACTGTGGTAGCTCAATCGGATGAAGCCTTTGCTTCCCAATCCCAAGTCATGGGTTCGAATCTCTGCACCACCTGAATTTATTTTTATTTTTAAAAATTATGCTAGACATTGTAGTATGTTTACAACATGAAATCTAGCCTCGTACTGTTTTGTAGAGTTTTTTTTTATTTTCTCTTGCTTGCAAACTGAATAAAAAACTCTACAAAACAGCCAGCACCACGGTGATCAAGAGGTACAGGCATGCAGAAAAGATTTAGTTTATGCAAGCATAAGCAAGCTGACAAACCTCGCTTACATATCAGCAACGGTCACAATAAATGACTAAATATCTATAGCATATATTGTTCTGGAAATCTAGCTCCAATCCATTGTTAGTAGCACCTTGTCTAAATTAACCATGGTGGGTGAAATCTGCTTGTTAGTTGACATATAACATGCCCACCCCTTTGAATCTTATGAAATTATTATTGAATAATTGGATCAGACAGTGACTAGTTATTTTTTTATCGCAACCCTGTCGAATGAGGTTTTGATCACTCTTTAGTCCCAACCGAACAGTGGCATGGTAGAAATGTATATTTTCTTAGCCAAGCACTCAGTTGTGATTTCATGTTGAGCAGGCCTAGAAACCACCACTTACTCCCATATGAAGTCACCAACTTTATGTTCGATCAACATGTTATGAGTATGGTCCTCCAAATTATTTTTATCATGATTTTCATGCACACTTGGTACTATGTAGAAAATATAGTATCCATATTTTGATGAGTTTACTTGCTCTTGCAGGCTATAAATTCATCTAGTCCTCAGTTCCTTGGAAGACTTGATGCACGGAGCTTGAGGAGTCTGTCTGGAGTTCGCGTTAATGAGCAAATTGTGCAGCTAGTACCGAATGCTGAGGTCACAAAGTGTTCTTATTTAATTTACCAGCATTTGGTCACATTTTTTTCACTTCGTATAATTGTACTTTGAATCTACAATTTCTCAAAAGAAGTTTTTGTGAATTAACAATTTTCTAAATTTATTTACTTGAGCTCTTGTATTGTCTATTCTGTAGAATTGCTCATTATTAATTTTACACAAGAATACTTCAGATGTTGTTTTTAATCTAGCTCTTGGATTGGAGCTAGATTTCCAGAACACTATATGCTATAGATATTTAGTCATTTATTGTGACCGTTGCTGATATGTAAGCAAGGTTTGTCAGCTTGCTTATGCTTGCATAAACTAAATCTTTTCTGCATGCCTGTACCTCTTGATCACCGTGGTGCTGGCTGTTTTGTAGAGTATTTTATTCAGTTTGCAAGCAAGAGAAGATAAAAAAAAACTCTACAAAACAGTACGAGGCTAGATTTCATGTTTTAAACATACTACAATGTCTAGCATAATTTTTTAAAATAAAAATAAATTCAAGTGGTGCGGAGATTTGAACTCATGACCTAGGATAGGGAAACAAAGGCATCATCCAATTGAGCTACCACAGTCTTCTGTTACCTCTAGACAGAAATTATATATATAGAGTAGTGTGGCGCCCTCCCATGGGCGCCACACATGCTGCCACGTTGGATCGGCGCACCAGCTCAGCGTCGAGGGCGCCACGTCGGCTGGGAGAGTGGCGCCGCAGGCACGGGTGCCACACTGCCATGTGTGGTGCCCATAGGAGGGGCGCCACACAAAAGGGTTAGATGGGTGAAATAGTTTGCCCGGAGGGTCAGTCTGTGCTTTTCTTTCGCTTTTGGGTTATTTTTGTGCAAATCGCCAAATTGCTCCACGAGACGAGAGTCGTGTCAGAAGTGGGCCAGAGTCGGGTAACCACGAGACGAGACCAATCAGTCCGTGCCGTCGTGTCGATGTATCACCCGGCCAGCCTCACGAGCAACCCTCCAGAGCTGAGCAATTTATTCCACTACTACTCCTGTAGCTCTGTGCTCCTGCTCTGCTTTTCCTTGCTGCTTTCTTTGATCTCCTCGCCACCCTCCCGAGCTGACACCCACCCAACTCAAGTGAAGGCCCTCGAGCTGCGGCGGCAATGGCATCCAGGCTGCTGCTCGCCGTCGCTGTGGTGGCCGGCTGCGCGGTGGGGCTCTCCGGCGCGACGATCCACATCGTTGGGGCCAACCACGGGTGGAAACCCAACATCAACTACACCCTCTGGTCTCGCAGCCAGACCTTCTCCGTCGGCGACCTCGTCTGTATGTAAATTGTAAACCCTTCTTTCCACCTCCCTCCAAGCTCCACTGCACTCACTGTAAGCAAGAACCTCCATCAGATCTATCCATCTATCTGCGCAGCGTTCCGGTACCAGAATGGGACGCACAACGTGTTTGAGGTGAACGAGACGGGGTACGGCAGCTGCACCATGGACGGGGTCGCCGGCAACTGGACCTCCGGCAAGGACTTCGTCCCGCTCGTCGAGCCCCGCCGCTACTTCTTCATCTGCGGCAATGGCTTCTGCCAGGCCGGCATGAAGGTCGCCATCACCGTCATCGACCAGGATTTCCAGTTCCACGACCACGGCCCAGAGATGGAGCCAGATTGCTCTGCTGATTGCGGCACCGCCGCTGCCTCAGTTGCCGCTAGGCTTATGGTCACAGCGCTCGCGGTTGCCATTGCTGTTGTCGGCTAGGTAACCAGTACTAGGAGCTTACCATTGAGACTACTGATATCCACTGATTCGTACTAGGAGCTTACTACGATCCCTCAGTTCGTTGGAACTTAGTGCTCTCCATTAATTCGTAGGAGTTTGATGGAACTTTACTGCATTTTATCAACCGAAAACTCTGCTTTCCTGTAAGCACCAGTTGCATTCGAGTAGAATGCACTGCAGTACCGCTCTGCTCCCCTATTCAGCAACATGGTCCAAAGCAGAAGAACCACGGCCAGATTAAAGTCGGAAAAGAAATGCTACCACTAGAAAAAACTCAAGCAATTCCACTAAATCCATATCCGCAACCAAAGATGCTACTGTCATATCCACGAACCAAGGTGCTATATATTGCAGGCTGCGAGACGATACGCGAGAAGGCTAGAATAACAAACCCTACGGAGATTATCGAATTAAATCCCTCTGTTATATATGTACACTGCTTAATTACTACTGCACATTTCCGAACTTTTTGAGCATGGATTGTCCTCACGAAGTCTTGTTTTGCTGAAGTTTTCAGTCTGTCTACGCATTAGTAACATTTATTTGCGAAACTATTGTGAAAACAAGTGCAAAATTCATATGGGGACATGTGTAAAGATCCTCTCCGACTTTACCAAGTGGAAAAAAACGTTTCGTCCTGCCCGCTCCCACGAGCGGCAGGGCGGAACCCTAACCTCCGCCCCGCAACCACCCCTCCCTCCGCCTCCTCCCTCCCTCGCCGCCGCCGGAGGGCGTCTCCGGGCAAAGCCCCGGGGCACCGGCGGAGGCGGGGCCTCCTCTCCCCCTCGCCTGGCGGTGGTGGCGCGGGCCGCCGCAGTCGGCAGGGGAGGCGTCTCGGCGCAGGAGGCGACATCGCCCGCCCGGTGCGAGTTCTGCGTGGTTCCCGCGGGGTGGCGGCGCGGTTGGCTCCTTGCTGGAGCGTCCCGGCGCCGGCGCGTCCGTGGCCATGGGTGGCGGTGGCGGGCCTAGATCTGGGCCGTCGGGCTTAGGTTTGGGACGGGCGTGGACTGGCTCGGCCTGGGTTGACCCGAGGGGTCTCGTCCCTGGGCAGCCGGGAGTTGCCCATTCCCCCTGACGGTAGAGGATGGTACGGGTCGAGGCCGTCGCTGGAGTCTGGCCGGGCAGGCAGTGCTCGTGCGTCCTCTGAATTTGATCTTGGTAGGGACCAAGATGTCATCTCTGGTTTGCTCCGGCTGGAGTATGGTGGGGTTTGGTGGTTGGGAGGGGGTGCTCCAATGGTGCGGTGGCGGTCGTCGTCATCGCCTTCCTGTTGCCCTCCGGCCACCTTTGACTACCGGGGGACGGTGTGTCTCGGTTTTTGTTCCAGCAGGTCTGGTGTGGCACCACTGGACTCCTTGACCTACAGGGACGCTGGCGGGCTCGATGGGGTGTTTGCGAAAGCAATGCAAGGCGTCTGCCATTTCCAGCGACGATGACGTCCTTGGATGCCGTTCACCTTCTTGGAGGCGTGGCCATGACACACATCTTGTCGCCGGTTGCCTACCCCTAGGCTTTGTCTGCTACCATAGTTACTAGTGATCCATCCGAGCTCCTCCTCGAAACCCCTTTCGTTGAGGCCATGCGTCAGGCAGTACCCCACTCCATATAGACGGTGTGTCTCCCCTTTGCGCGACCATTCCCGAGCCTAGGGTGGCTGTCTGTGGGTGCGCCGTGGCAGGAGGCACCCCAGTGTTCCTCTCAACAGCTGGTGGTTTGTGGTGATGGCATGCGCTGAGACTTAGGCGTTCTCTTGGGGTGGGTGTCGAAGCCTCCGCGAAAGCACTGCACAGCTGGTCTGTGCCTGTCATGAAGCTTCCCCCTTCGAGCTCTGGAGTTTCGTCGGCTTCACTAGCGTAGTTAGCCAGTTCTCGGGGTGTTGGTGGTCCTCTGTTGGACAGGCTGCTCAGTGTACTAGTCCTGCGTGGTTCAGATCCGCGGAGTGGCGTCTCGGGGCTTGGGGCCCCATGCTGAGCTGCCGGTGTTTTGCTGAAGTCTTGGGCGCTCTCAGAGATCTTGTAGTTTAGGGCCTGGCCCTGGTCTGCTTGTTCCTTTATGGTAGGCTTTAGCTCTTCACCACCTGGGCTTGTATCTCTAGCTGGTATCCCCAGTTTTTTCTTTTCTCTTCTTTTTCTTTGTTGCGTGTGTTGACTGCCAAAACCCACCGGCGGGCAGCGGCCTTGTCAACACTGTAGAGCCGGGGGGAGCCTAGAGCTGCGGCTGGCTGAGACCCCTCCGAGCGACGGCCCGCAATGCTCTTCTGGTCACACGCGGCGTTGCGAAGTGCAAGGGCGTGCCACCTGACCTATACCTGGTCAGGAAGGTGATGAGATTGCCTCGCTTAGTTCCCTGCAGGGCATACATGTAAACGTTAAATACGAGCCTCGATCGGCTCTCAGGTTATCCTGTGAATCGGCTCAAAGAGCCGATCCACCCATGATCCGTACGGGGTGTACGAATACTTGGTGGTCCCGCTTGATCAAGATGAAGCTAATGAGATCTACGACGATTTAGGGTTTTCACCACATAATCGGATCATCCTACTCCAGGTTGGGCCGGATGGCCACGCACGGTGCTCGTAAGCCGATCCTAAACAAGGCCAAAAAACCAACATGAAGTTGATCCTAGGAACATCCCGTTTAGGACTTGCGAACGCCACCCTACGTGCCACAGGATCCTCCCCCCTTTGTAAGGCCAAACTATTGCAGATATTAAACTAATCCTTGTAGAACAAGGAGCAATCGTAACGGATCAGATCTACTAAATAATGATCAAGCGGGGTGCCGCCCCCACACCTGAGATAGGCGTGAGGACGGCTAGATATGCAAGGGTTGCACTACGTAAGCATGCTTAAACGAAGAACAATGCTAACCCTAACACATCTAATGATAACTACGTTGCTCGCCATCAAAAGCGCTTCAGGACGAGCAACGCATGAACAACGTGGGGCTTGTGCTGCCTAGATCGCAAGATGCGATCTAGGCAGCATGTCGCTTACCTGATAGAAACCCTCGAGACGAAGGAGTTGGCGATGCGCCGAGATTGGTTTGTTTTTGGGGTTGAACGTGAGTTGTTGTTTATTCCATAAACCCTAGGTACATATTTATAGTCCAGGGGACTTTCTAATGCGGGCGTGCACTAAACCGTACACGAGACAAACTCTAACTTTTTAATCTAACATACAATCTACCATAAAGATACACGGGCAATTCAGCCCAATTCCTTCGTGTCAGGCCGCTCCAGGATTTTCCATACATACTCTTCCAAGCCCACCTTGATCGCGGCCCACCTCCCGATCGCGGTTAAATCCCGGTGATAACACATGCCCCCTCGGTTTTGGAAATGGAATTTCCAAAATCATTACGCTCTCGTCGGGTCATGTCGTGGCGGAGCGTAGCCGTTGCAGTATCCATCATCATTATGCCCCGTCTTCTCAGCTTTCTCCGCAAAATTCGATAACCCCGCGTCATCTCCTCGGGAACTTATACATTAAATCCTCACCAGGCTTCTCGTTATTTAACTGCGCCGATTGATTAGCTTCCTTCATCTCCTTCCTCTGTTCCAACCATCGGCACCCCAAAAAAAACCTTCTGCGCCCCATGTCTTCTTCCTCCTCTGCCTCGTCGGGACTTTCCTTTGAATCCTCTTCCCCCGAACCGATGCCAGCACCGAGCCCACAAGAAGCTCATGCGGCCAACATCCGCCGCGCCATTGAGGCCGGGGAGGAGTCGACCATGACTTCTCCATCTGGTCCGAGGACGACCAGTCCTCTACGGACGGGGAGAGCGACCTCCGTTTCCTCGCCGGTGGGGAATCGGAGGAGGAGAGCGACGACGATCGCTTCTCCTGGGACGACTTCACCTCTTCCGAGGGGGTGATGGAGGAAGAGGAGGAGGAGGACGACGACGACGACGACTCCCTCGAGGGCTACCCACCAGCCGAAGCGCCTTCGCATGTGGTGGGATGATGACAGCAGCGACGACGAAGACGGGGATGAAGCCCCCGTGGAGGGCTACGGGAGTAGCGACGAGGAGCCCATCGGCAGCAGTGCCGATGAGAGCTCGGATGATGACGATGAAGACAATGACGGCCCGTAGATAAGACCTCTGTCATAGGGTCAGTAGTGGCAGATGGGGCAATGTATCCCCTCGTATTTCCTTTTGAGAGCAATTCGGCTCTTTATGTAAGAAATCCCGCCTATCAATGAAGCACTGTTCTCCACTTTGATTTTGCCGATTTCCTCTGAGTTTGATTGAGCCGACTCGCCTCTCCGCCAATGTGTAATAAGCCGATAACAACGCATCGGTCCTCCAACAGAGCAATCTACCAGGCCTGTTGCCCCCGAGTCTCGACCAATGCAAAACAGAGACGAGGAATACGCGCATGAACTGTGTAGACCTGGGCCTGATCGTATGTGGGGAAGTTCCTTATGCAGCGTCAGCCGATTTGAACACAAACCGGCTTCTCTGAGCGGAAAGCCTTCAAAGTGAGCTGCCCCCCGAGCTCTTACTCGAGGCGAGAATGTGCCACAGCCGATCCTCTTTTCTTCCTCTGTCAGCCGATAATTTTTCGTTTCAGCTGTTTCTTGATTCTGAAGTCGATGCCTGCTCCTGACATTGTCCTTGAAGAAATTTCCCTTGAGTCGATGGCCCTGCATCGGCTTTCATGTCCTTAAGTCGATGCCTGCTGCATCGGCTGTGCTCGAAAATTTTCGAATTTTCATTTTTTTTTTACGGCCGACCTGTGCATCGGCCCCCATATTCCAATACCCATCAACAAAAGATGAGATGCTTCTGTTGTATATCCTCGTATTTCCATATACCTGGGTGCCCCCCCGAGCCGATTCTGTCAAGAAAATTGATGGTATCGGCTCGTTGGATAACATGTTGAACCCGTGCAGTAGAGGTAGGTGAGGATAATTTTGGCCGATTGGCTGGAATCGGCCTCCACGTTGCTTGTTCGTTGAAGGTTTTGTAAGTTCCCTTCGTAAATTTTTGGGGCCGATCACAAGGATCAGCCTCTCCTGGTTTACCCATTGGTTTGATCTTGCTACTTGGTCAGGCTGGATGAAACCAACCCAACCTCTGACTTGATGCGCCCGCCGTCGTCCACCTTGTGTGCTCCGTAGAGTCGTGGAGCGCTACGCTCCGTCGGCAAGACGAGTACCATGTTTGTGCCAGCCGATGTCTCATCATCGGCTTTCCTCTCGTTTAGGGCGCCACTCCATTTTCCGTGGACGACCCTCTTCATCCAGGGTTCGCCGAACCTTTGCAGCCGGATCGGGCCGTGCCTTTCTTAGCGTATGCGGTACAACCTTTCGGCTTCCTCCGGGCCGCGCAATCGCTGAACCCTCGCGCTTCGGGAACGGCTGAGTCCGTCGGGGCACCACCTTGGCCGGTGGTACCTGTCTTCTTCCACTTTTCCCTCGTCTTCCGAATCTTCAAGATCTGCCCAACGAGGTGACTCAGCCGCGTTTGCTTTGTGGTGGGAGAGGCCCTAAGCGCTCGAACACGTACACGTTGGCTGCCTCCTTCTTTTCTCGATTGCATTCTGGGCAATTGCCGATTGTGGGCAATCGGCTCATTCCTGAATCCCAGCGAGTGTCCGAAGAAGGGGCAGTCCCAATGTCCGGCGTTGTCATCTTGCTCCCTGGATGCTTCCGTGGCACAGCGCTCGTGCTCCTCCTCATCGTGATCCTGCCGACGATATCTTCTGGCTTCTCTAGCCAAACGATCTTCTCTGTCACCGTAATTGGGTCGCCGGCGTCGACCATTCTGACTAACATATTTGTTGAGGAGGTGATCAGAGAGGGGTCGCTGATATCTTATATTCTTCACCTCTCCCTCTGTGACATAGCGCTTGCCATCATGACGGAGCCGATCGCGTGGAGCGGCCTCATCTGTATCCTTGCCGTGAGAGCAGCTGCCCTCATCTCCATCTTTGCCAGAGTGGTTTCCAGGCCCTACCATGTTGATGCCGAACGAGGGGCCCGGCTGGCAACCTTCGGGGTAGGTGATTTCTACCATGTTAACGGCGGGGAAGGGTTGGGTGTCGACCTTCATGGCGTACTCGGTTGAAAATTAGCCGCCCTTCTCTATCGCCGCTTGGATGTGCCGACGCCACACCCGGCAGTCGTTGGTGGCATGGGAAAGCGAGTTGTGGAATTTGCAGTACGGCTTTCCGTTTAGCTCTTTCGCCGTGGGGAACTTGAGACCTTCGAGAACCGTCAACTCGTTTCTCTTTGAGCAGGAGGTCGAAGATTTGTTCAGTCTTGGTCACGTCAAAATCAAATCCCCCGGGCGGCCCCGGTGGCTTTACCCATTTGCAGTGCCACGGGGTTCCTCCCCGAGTCCACTCAGCCCACCGCTATCTCTTGGCCTCCCGCAGGCACTTCATCCTCCTCCGTATCGACCATGACTACCGCACGCTTGAACTTGTCTTGGTACAGGTCGGGGTGGCGCTGTTCATATGTTGATAGTTTCGAACCATGTGCGCCGCCGAGGGATAATCCGCTTGGGAGGCCGTGTCCTTGAGCTGTGTTGCAAGGCCTGCTACCGCCAACTCGATCGCTTCCTTTTCAGCTTATGCGAACCGAATAACATCGGTTCCTAAGATTCCCGAAGCGCTGGATGTATTCTGTCACCGTTTCCCCGCGCTTCGACGTAGTTGTGCTAGATCGGCAATGCCGTACTCGGAAGCTTCGAATGGTATTGCATATGGAACTGTTCTTCCAATTGCTTCCAAGACCGGATGGAGTTCGCTGGTAGAGAGGTGTACCATCCAAAAGCCGATCCCGTGAGGGACTCGTGAAAAGAGCCTCACGCGTAGCTGATCCGACACCGAAGCCGGTCCTAGTTGAGCCAAATATCGGCCGACGTGCTCGATGGAGCTGGAGCCATCCGATCCACCGAATTTGGAGAAGTCGTGGAGCCGATATTTTGGTGGCAGCGGGATCATCTCGTAATCGTCGTGGTACGGCTTGGAATAGCCGACTCGCCCTTCTTTTCGGCATCATGCCGAACCGGTCTCTCGGCATGGTACCGATCTGATCCGCCGTGTCTGGCCGTAGGAGTTGCACTCTGAAGATTCGCCGGGGTGGCGTACTTGGCCTCGCCACGTTTGCTTTTCCAGCTCGAGCCAGCTCGCAGGAGCCGGGCTCGGGAGTTTTGTCGGTGTGGCGTATTTAGTTAGCCACGTCCGCTCCGTCGCCGACGTTCCTCCCGTCTTCGCCGGAGTCCCCGATGTTGTGGCCTGGTTTGTGAGTGCCCGGTCACCACAATCCGGCACATACATGCACGCGTACCCATGAGGGATCTCCTTAGGCGCCTCCATTAAGAACTGGTAGTCACTGGGGTCGCCACCAATTCTGTAGACGAGGAATGCCGGTGTAGTCGGCACTTCAGCAGGTGCTGCCAACGCAAATGGCAGCGGTGGACGGGACTGGAAAGGCAACTCTCCTTGATGAGTCCCGAGAGCTGGCCCTGACGGCGAGTACTGGTGGCTCATGATCTCCTGGATCACGCGCAGAGCGACACGCTCCGGCACGTTGACCAAGTTCTCGAGTGGCGGTGTAGTGAGTGAGCCACCGGGTAGTTGATCTCCTCGCCGCGGACCCCGGTGCGTTCCTCCGACGGGGAAGAGAGGTCTATCCCATCGAGTGCACCTTCGGTGAGAACCCCTTCCATCCGATGCCACCGGAACGGGTTCTCTCGAAAAGAGCCGATGAGGTCGGCTTCGAGGGTAGCCTTGATCTCGTTGTATTGCTTCTTGAGGTCGTCGAGCAGATCCTCGTAGGTGACTCGGCGTGCCGTCCGCCATCTCGGATGTAGATGGCGATGTGGTTGATGTAGACGACAAGTCCCACCGGGCGTGCCGAGAATGTGTTGACCGCCAAAACCCACCGGCGGGCAGCGGCCTTGTCAACACTCGTAGAGCCGGGGGAGCCTAGAGCTGCGGCTGGCTGAGACCCCTCCGAGCGACGGCCCGCAATGCTCTTCCGGTCACACGCGGCGTTGCGAAGTGCAAGGGCGTGCCACCCGACCTATACCCGGTCGGGAAGGTGATGAGATTGCCTCGCTTAGTTTCCTGCAGGGCATACATGTAAACGTTAAATACGAGCCTCGATCGGCTCTCAGGTTATCCCGTGAATCGGCTCAAAGAGCCGATCCACCCATGATCCGTACGGGGTGTACGAATACTTGGTGGTCCTGCTTGATCAAGATGAAGCTAATGAGATCTACGACGATTTAGGGTTTTCACCACATAATCGGATCATCCTACTCCGAGGTTGGGCCGGATGGCCACGCACGGTGCTCGTAAGCCGATCCTAAACAAGGCCAAAAAACCAACATGAAGTTGATCCTAGGAACATCCCGTTTAGGACTTGCGAACGCCACCCTACGTGCCACAGGATCCTCCCCCTTTGTAAGGCCAAACTATTGCAGATATTAAACTAATCCTTGTAGAACAAGGAGCAATCGTAACGGATCAGATCTACTAAATAATGATCAAGCGGGTGCCGCCCCCACACCTGAGATAGGCGTGAGGACGGCTAGATATGCAAGGGTTGCACTACGTAAGCATGCTTAAACGAAGAACAATGCTAACCCTAACACATCTAATGATAACTACGTTGCTCGCCATCAAAAGCGCTTAAGTACGAGCAACGCATGAACAACGTGGGGCTTGTGCTGCCTAGATCGCAAGATGCGATCTAGGCAGCATGTCGCTTACCCGATAGAAACCCTCGAGACGAAGGAGTTGGCGATGCGCCGAGATTGGTTTGTTTTTGGGGTTGAACGTGAGTTGTTGTTTATTCCATAAACCCTAGGTACATATTTATAGTCCAGGGGACTTTCTAATGCGGGCGTGCACTAAACCGTACACGAGACAAACTCTAACTTTTTAATCTAACATACAATCTACCATAAAGATACACGGGCAATTCAGCCCAATTCCTTCGTGTCAGGCCGCTCCAGGATTTTCCATACATACTCTTCCAAGCCCACCTTGATCGCGGCCCACCTCCTGATCGCGGTTAAATCCTGGTGATAACAGCGTGCTACCTTGTACTCCTGGCCGGTTGATGGCTTTGTTAATTTAAAGCTGGGCTCGTCGAGCCTTATGTTTAAAAATGTGTAAAGATGCCGCGAAACTGCATGAAACGCATGTGAAAATGTCAGGCGAAGTTACCCTTGTGAAATTTCTCACAAACTTGATATCTGTTGGAATATCTTGTGAGATAATATGTGAACCCTCCATGGACACCGAATAAAGGCAGCACAGATGGAATTCAATGTTGCAAGTTTTTTGTTAGCTACCCAAAATTTAGCAACTGAGATATAATCCTCTCAAATGTTAACATTGAAAAGAGCATAAATAACTTGCCAAATTTATGTAGCACCTATGTAGTGGAAGAACAAATAATTAACAGATTCATTCTCAGCAAAAAACATGCAATCCTCAGGTTTGTTTAAGTGTCTCTTTTTAATTATCCCTAGTCATAAGCTTATTATGAGCTAGGTGCCAAATGATTCCGGGAGGTATGTGCAGTTGCCAAACAGTAGGAATATAGATAGGAGTAACCCCACCAAAGTTAATAAAAACTTTCTCATACTGACAAATAAGGGATCATAACAGTCAGTAAAAATAATGCGCAGCAATAGCCTTCGGCTCATGCCACCGTTGCATCAGAGAGAGGTTAAAATTTATCCTAAAAGTTAATTTTAGTTGAGTACCATCCTAAATCTGGTAGACAGTTTTGTTATGTTCATTACAAAAGATATAAGTATCAAAGAATTGGACAGAAAAAGGGGAGGTACCAAACCAAGTATCGTAAACCTAATGATCGATCTTGACAGAACTGTTGAAATTTTGAGAACCTGATTCGTCTCTCACAACTTGTGAAATAAGAACCTTGGGCGGCCAGACATTCATAGTATACCATTTATTTCTGAAATTACAGTAGCATTGAGTTCTTATACATACATAATTTATTCATATGTGTATGCAAAAGGCAAGAAAAGAGAAATACATTGCAATATCAGACGGGTGGGAGGTGCACGCACGAATCTCAAACGGTGGTGGTCCGGTGCACGGTTACAAGAGATTTTCTGGGCAGAGCACCCACACTAGAAGAGTGGCCATTATCATGAGCCACACCCCCGGCGTTGGAGCACCTGCCGCCGCCGTCTGGAACGTCAGCTGCCCGCCGTGGATGTCGTAGGTCATGGTCCTGCCCGCCTGCAGCAGGCTACCTAGGATGGACCCGCCGATTGACGGCAGTATGGTGAGGCACGTCAGCTGCCCGTCGGCGACGGCGAAGAAGTAGTTCTCCACCTTGAGCTCCATCATTGCATTGGCGCCGTCGAACACCAGCGCGAGACCCGGAATTTTGGCCCCGGAGAAGTCACGCGTGAGGAAGCACAGGTTGTTGACGTCGTCGCCGGTGGTCACCGGAGCCACGCCCTGTGACTGGATCCTTCTCACGAGCTCCGGTCTCAGGACGTTGTACGTGAAAGAGCTGACTCGCTCAGCTCTCCGAATCCTCTCTCTCGCTGCTGCTTCTCACAGGAACACAAAGACTGGATTTTTGCCTCGTGCTGCTTCACACAGCCACGAGCTTTTCTTTCTCTGTATTTCTCAAATGGAAACATGCTTTACAACTCTGGTTAAATAGACTCACGCCCACACACGCACTAGCTCCACGCACGCACACCACATTGGCCACTAACACACGACCACCACTTGCACATGCACGGCTAACTGAATGGCATGCAACTAGCTAACACACTGATGATCTATACCGAATCACTCGGCTGAGACTGGGTCATGCAAGCCTTCTCCTTCCTCCACGCTCAGGCCGTTTCACACAACCTTGTGGCATCACACCTGCACACCGCATCACACGGCTGCTGGCATCTCACCTCGTGCGATCTGGTTGAAGCTTCACCGGCCTACAATCTCTAGAACCACAACTACATGCAAACGTAATAAATTAAACATGCAGATACATTATCAAGATTAATCCTAACAGTACGCGGCCTCCTCGAGGTATGTGACGGGCAGGGTGCTGCTGAGGAACACTCCGCCGGATCCGGTCGGCCGTACGTCGAAGAACCCCGGCGGGATGGCGGTCAGGAGCTGGCCGTCGACCTGCAAGCCGGTGAGGTTGACGTAGTACAAGTTGGGGTGCAGCTGGTTCTTCTTGGCCGCCAGAAGCGGCGTGCTGCTGCGTCTGCCCCCCGTACGCATCTGCCCCGCGGCGAACTGGTGGTCGGCGGCGCCGCCCCAGGTCCAGCTCACGAAGCTCTTGCTCGCAGCGTCGCCGTGAGGAGCGATGAAGTAGGTGAAGCTGGAGATGTTGAGCTGCGACACGAGGGAGAGCGCCCCCCTGCTGAGGCCGGCGACGCCAGAGGCCCCGGCGAGGTCCTGTACCATGATGTTGCCGCTGCAGCCGAACAGCACGCCGGGGACGGGCGTGGTCCCGAAGGTGAACGTGTCGGTGGCGAGCACGCCGGACGTGTTCCAGCCGTAAAAGTCGTTCGGGTACCCGCAGGGGTCGTCGTCATGGGTACAGCCGTGTTCGCCGGGGATCATGCGCTGGCAGGTCTGGGAGGAGCAGCCGACAACGGCGAAGGAGCGGGAGTTGTTGGGCAGAAAGGTAGGCGTCGTCGGCAGCGTGAGCCTTGTGCACGAGGAGCAGGCGTCGCACTGCGCCCAGACGAGTTCGGTGGTGATGTCCATTACCACGGAGAGCTTCTGCGGCGAGGTCCCGATGGAGAGGTCGAAGACTAAGGCGCCGGAGCTGTCAGTCGCCATCTGCTGGCCGGAGCGGCTCGCTATACCCTGCTGCACTTGCACCTTCTGTTCCATGTAAGCCATAGCTGATTGCTTGATGACCTGACGGGCCTCTTTCGCCATCATGGCATATGGGGTCGACGAGACCAGCGCCGGAGCCAGAGGAAGGAGGAGAAGAAAAATAAGTGAGGCCGCCATTGCTGCGACTCCCATACCTGCTGTATCTGGATGCTTTGTGTCAGCAGCAACAGGCCCTAGCTGCCACTAATATAGGGTTTCGCTCATGCGGATCGTCAGTCGTCACACACCGGCCTCCGTCGTCTTCAGACTGATCACGGCGTGACGTCATGTGACAGTAGAAGGCGCTTCGTACTCAAGGTCTGTATCCCGGTCTTGTTTTTTTGCTGGGCAAGACGATTGTATCAATGATCTCTCGCTGTCATCAAGCCTCGATCGGCTCGATCGGCTCTCAGGTTATCCTGTGAATCGGCTCAAAGAGCCGATCCACCCATGATTCGTACAAGGTGTCCGAATATATGGTGGTCCTGCTTGATCAAGATAAAGCTAATGCGATCTACGACGATTTAGGGTTTTCACCGCATAATCGGATCATCCTACTCACGATTGGGCCTCGCGCTCGCGTACGGTGTCCGTAAGCCGATCCTAGATAGGGCCTAAAACCAACACGAGGTTGATCCCCGGAACATCCTGTCTAGGGCTAGCGAACTACACCCTACACGCCGCTGGATCCTCCAACCCTTTGTAAGGCCTAACTATTGCGGATATTAAACTAATCCTTGCAGAACAAGGAGCAACCGTAACGGATCGGATCTACTAAACTATGATCAAGCGGGGTGCCGTCCCTACACCTAAGATAGGTGTAAGGGCGGCTAGATGTATAAGGGTTGCACTACGACAGCATATGATACGAAGAACAATGCTAACCCTAACACATCTAAGATAACTACGTTGCTCGCCATCAAAAGGCTTCAGCACGAGCAACGCATGAACAACGTAGGTAGGCTTTGTGCTGCCTAGATCGCAAGATGCGATCTAGGCAGCATGGTGCTTACCGGAGAAACCCTCGAGACGAAGGAGTTGGCGATGCGCCGAGATTTGTTTGTGTTGAACGTTGGTTGTTGTTTATTTCATAAACCCTAGATACATATTTATAGTCTAGGGGACTTTCTAACTCACGCGTGCACCTAACCGTGCACGGGTAAAACTCTAACTCCTAACAGATACGTATCCTACTATGGTACAGATACACGGGCAATTAGCCCAAACTTGGTACACAAGGCCGATTCACGTATTTCTTCCATGTATACTCTTCAAACCCATCTTGATTGCGGCCCACCTCTGACTCGGTCAAATTCTGGTGATAACACATGCCCCCTGGTTTTGGAAATGACATTTCCAAAATCATTATGCTTTCTTTCGTCGGGTCATGTCGTGGCAGAGCAAAAAACCGCCGCAGAATCCTTCATCATGATGCATTGCCCCTTCCACTTCCACGTGGCCTGCGAAATTTTTCTGTCGGGCACCACTTCCTCGGGAACTGTTGTGGCATTGAATCTCCCCCATATCCCCTTTATTTAACCGTTTTACACAGTTTTGCTTCTTCATCCCCTTCGCATTAGCACCCCAAAAAACCCTCCTGCGCCACCATGTCTTCTTCCTCCTCATCCTCTTCCGGCCTTTCCTATGGGTCCTCCTCCTCCCGCGAGACGCCGCCGGACATCCGCGCCCCGAAGAATGGGACCCGGAAGACCACGCCTCCTCCATCCGGTCCGAAGACGACCGGTCCCCGACCAGCGGGGATGAAGATCTCCGAGTTCCTCGCCGACGGGAACCGGAGTCGAAAGCGAGGACGACCGGTTCCCCCGGGACGGCTGCCCCACCTCTCGAAGAAGAGGAAGAGGAAGACGACGACGACGACGACGACTCCCTCGAGGGCTACCCGCCGGCGAAACGCCTCCGCATGTGGTGGGACGACGACAGCAGCAACGATGAAGACGGGGATGAAGCTCCCATAGAGGGCTACGGGAGTAGCAACGAGGAGCCCATCGGCAGCAGTGCCGATGAGAGTTCCGAGGATGACGACGAGGGCAGCGATGGCCCGTAGATTAGGATCTACTAGTGTAGGCCTAGCAGTAGTAGATTGGTCAATAGACCCTTCTTTTGTTCTTCCTTTTTTGAGCAATCGGCTCTTTCTTTGTAAGAAATCCTGTTCATTAATGAAGAAGTTTCCCCAATTTGACTTTGCCGATTTCTTTTAAACCGATTCTCAATGAGCCGATGGCAACGCATCGGTCTCTCATGATCCGCCCTTCCTCTCTTCGACCACGGGGTGACTGCAATCTTGGTCAAAACTCAAAAAGCCGATGTCAGCGCATCAAGCCTTTCATGAACTATCCTTCGTCCTTTCGAACAATGAATTTGAGTTTCGCCGGATCACCACCCTTGACGAAAATCGCGGCGCAGGACTAGCCGATGGCCACCCAATCGGCTTTCAAAAACAGAGCATCCACCAGGCCAGCTGCCCCCCGAGTCTCAGTCAAGGCGAGAATGGTAATGAATCAGCCAAATGTGCCGCCATTGGCCTCACGTCATAACGCAGAGCCATCCGATTTCAACAAAATCGGCTCCCCAGAGCAGAGAACCTTCAGGATGAGCTGCCCCCCGAGCTTCTTCAGTCCACTTCTCGCGTCTTGCAGGTCAGATCGGCTCCTTTCCTTTGGCGGATTTGATGCAACCCATCCTTAACCTGATCTGCACGTTCATGCTGCTCTTGGCATTGGTCAGGGTCATGATCCCTCAAACCTGCCCCGGCTGATACTGCGAACTCGAATACTCGCAAAAAGAATCCAGAGGCTCTTGAAGAGAGGATCTGAGCCATCAAACCACTCCATTGAGGAGTTCTTCCATTAGAATCTCTCTTCGTGGCTCACTTCCTGCTCCCTTGAGTGGTTTGAACCCCTGCTTATAACAGTTGTATCCCTTGAGTCGATGGCCATGCATCGGCTTTCTATCCTTAAGTCGATGTCTATGCATCGCTGTGCTTAAAAATTTTCGATTTTTTTTACGGCCGATTCATGTATCGGCCCCCATACTTCAATACCCGTCATCAAAGAATATCTTGGGCTGCTGGACGTTTGAAAGATACTCCTCCTTCATATCCTCGTGTTTTATCCACCTAGGTGCCCCCCGAGCCAATTCTGTCAAGAGAATTGATGGTATCGGCTCTTTAGGTATCCCATGTTGGATTAAATGCTGAACCCAGGCAGAATGGATGGTGAGGATAATTTTGGCCGATTGCTGGAATCGGCCTCCACGTTGCTTGTTCGATGAAGGTTTTGTAATGTCCCTCCATAAATTTTTGGGGCCGATTGATACGTCTCCGACGTATCGATAATTTCTTATGTTCCATGCCACATTATTGATGTTATCTACATGTTTTATGCACACTTTATGTCATATTCGTGCATTTTCTGGAACTAACCTATTAACAAGATGCCGAAGTGCCGATTCTTGTTTTCTGCTGTTTTTGGTTTCAGAAATCCTAGTAAGGAAATATTCTCGGAATTGGACGAAATCAAAGCCCAGGGGCCTATTTTTCCACGAAGCTTCCGGAAGTCCGAAGACGAGACGAAGAGGGGCCACGGGGTGGCCAAACCCTAGGGCGGCGCGGCCCCACCCCCGGCCGCGCCGGCCTATGGTGTGGGACCCCCGTGCCGCCTCTTGACTTGCCCTTCCGCCTACTTAAAGCCTCCGTGACGAAACCCCCGCACCGAGAGCCACGATACGGAAAACCTCCCGAGACGCCGTCGCCGCCGATCCCATCTCGGGGGATCCAGGAGATCGCCTCCGGCACCCTGCCGGAGAGGGGAATCATCCCCCGGAGGACTCTACGCCGCCATGGTCGCCTCCGGTGTGATGTGTGAGTAGTCTACCCCTGGACTATGGGTCCATAGCAGTAGCTAGATGGTTGTCTTCTCCCCATTGTGCTATCATTGTCGGATCTTGTGAGCTGCCTATCATGATCAAGATCATCTATATGTAATTCTATATGTTGCGTTTGTTGGGATCCGATGAATAGAGAATACTTGTTATGTTGATTATCAAAGTTATGCTTATGTGTTGTTTATGATCTTGCATGCTCTCCGTTACTAGTAGATGCTCTGGCCAAGTAGATGCTTGTAACTCCAAGAGGGAGTACTTATGCTCGATAGTGGGTTCATGCCGCATTGACACCGGGACAATGGACGTAAAGTTCTAAGGTTGTGTTGTGCTCGTTGCCACTAGGGATAAAACATTGATGCTATGTCTAAGGATGTAGTTGTTGATTACATTACGCACCATACTTAATGCAATTGTCCGTTGCTTGCAACTTAATACTCGGAGGGGGTTCGGATGATAACTCGAAGGTGGACTTTTTAGGCATAGATGCGGTTGGATGGCGGTCTATGTACTTTGTCGTAATGCCCAATTAAATCTCACTATACTCATCATGATATGTATGTGCATTGTCATGCTCTCTTTATTTGTCAATTGCCCAACTGTAATTTGTTCACCCAACATGCTGTTCGTCTTATGGGAGAGACACCTCTAGTGAACTGTGGACCCCGGTCCAATTCTCTTTACTGAAATACAACCTACTGCAATACTTGTTTTACTGTTTTCTCTGCAAACAATCATCTTCCACACAATACGGTTAATCCTTTGTTACAGCAAGCCGGTGAGATTGACAACCTCACTGTTTCGTTGGGGCAAAGTACTTTGGTTGTGTTGTGCAGGTTCCACGTTGGCGCCGGAATCTCGGTGTTGCGCCGCACTACATCTCGCCGCCATCAACCTTCAACGTGCTTCTTGACTCCTACTGGTCCGATTAAACCTTGGTTTCTTACTGAGGGAAACTTGCCGCTGTGCGCATCACACCTTCCTCTTGGGGTTCCCAACGGACGCGTGTCGAACGAAAAGACAATACGTCAACCACGCGCATCAAGCAAATTTCTGGCGCCGTTGCCGGGGACCTGAAGAAAAGTTACACCACAAAGATTTCTAACTCCCACGTCAACTCCACGCCAGAAGCAAATTTCTGGCGCCGTTGCCGGGGAGATCAAGACACGCTGCAAGGGGAGTCTCCACTTCTCAATCTCTTTACTTTGTTTTTGTCTTGCTTAGTTTTATTTACTACTTTGTTTGCTGCACTAAATCAAAATACAAAAAAATTAGTTGCTAGTTTTACTTTATTTGCTATCTTGTTTGCTATACCAAAAACACAAAAAAATTAGTTACTAGCATTTACTTTACTTATTTCATCATGTTTCCTTTTAATTTTACCACAAAGAACATACCGGTAGGACGTGGGTCTATAGTTGGGAGAAATAATATAGAAGAATTCTTCAACCATGTTAGTACCATTGAAAATTTTGAAGATAGACACTTGGTAGTGTTGACGTCAGAAACCCACTGGCGGGTAGAGACGGGCAACACCGTAGAGCTGGGAACAACTAGGGCTGCGGCTGGCCCTAGTCCCTCTGAGCGACGGCCCGCAAAGCCTCCTGGTCGCACGCACCGATGTTTATCACAAGGGCGTGCCACCTGACCTATACCTGGTCAGGAAGGTGTGGATGATGCCTCGCTTAGTTTCCTGCAGGGCACACACGTAAACGTTAAATACGAGCCTCGATCGGCTCTCAGGTTATCCTGTGAATCGGCTCAAAGAGCCGATCCACCCATGATTCAGATGAGGTGTCCGAATATATGGTGGTCCTGCTTAATCAAGGTAAAGCTAATGAAATCTACGACGATGTGGGGTTTTCACCGCATAATCGGATCATCCTACTCCAGGTTGGGCCTCGCGGCCACGCACGGTGATCGTAAGCCGATCCTAAACAAGGCCTAAAAACCAACACGAGGTTGATCCTCGGAACATCCTGCTTATGGCCAACGAACGACACCCTGCGTGCCGCTGGATCCTCCCCCCCTTTGTAAGGCCTAACTATTGCATATATTAAACTAATCCTTGTAGGACAAGGAGCAATCGTAACGGATCAGATCTACTAAACTATGATCAAGCGGGGTGCCGCCCCTACACCCGAGATAGGTGTAAGGGCGGCTAGACATGCAAGGGTTGCACTACGGAAGCATGCAGCATGAAGAACAATGCTAACCCTAACATGTCTAAGATAACTACGTTGCTCGCCATCAAAAAGGCTTCAGTACGAGCAACGCATGAACAACGTAGGCAGGCTTGTGCTGCCTAGATCGCAAGATGCGAACTAGGCAGCATGACGCTTACCGGTAGAAACCCTCGAGACGAAGGAGTTGGCGATGCGCCGAGATTTGTTTGTGGTTGAACGTTGGTTGTTGTTTATTCCATAAACCCTAGATACATATTTATAGTCCAGCGGACTCTCTAATGTGGGCGTGCACTAAACCGTGCACGAGTAAGATTCTATCTCTAAACTAAGATGCGATCTAATATGTTACAGATACACGGGCAATTAAGCCCAACTTGGTATAAAAGGCCGATTCACGTATTCCTTCTATATATATATTTCTTCACGTCCATCTTGATCGCGGCCCACCTCTGACTTGGTCAAATTCTGGTGATAACACATGCCCCCCTGGTTTTGGAAATAACATTTCCAAAATCATTACGCTTTCTTTCGTCGGGTCATGTCGTGGCAGAACCGTCGCAGTATCCGTCACCATGATGACTTGCCTTCTCAACTTCTCCGCGTGACTTGGCAGTCTTTTCTCTTTCTTTCAAACACCACTTCCTCGGAAACTGCTGTGGCATTGAATTTCCACTATATCCCCTTTTATTTAACCGCTATGAACAGTTCTGCTCTGCATCTCCCTCGCATTAGCAGTCCAAAAGCCCTCCTGCGCCATCATGTCTTCTTCCTCCTCTGCTCCATCGGATCCTTCCAGCCAGTCCTCCACGTCCCGTGAGCCGACGCCGGAGTACAACCCGGCGGGGGCCCATGCGGCCAACACCCGTCGCGCCATTGCGGCCGGGGAGGAGTCAGACCATGACTTCTCCATCTGGTCCGAGGACGACCAGTCCTCGACGGACGGGGAGAGCGACCTCCGCTTCCTCGCCGACGGGGAATCGGAGGAGGAGAGCGATGACGATCGCTTCTCCTGGGATGACTTCACCTCCTCCGAGGGGGTGGAGGAGGAGAACGAGGAGGAGGAGGATGACGACGACAGCCCCTCCGACGAGCCGCCGGCCAAGCGGTTCTGCCCCTGGCCGGGCAACCTTAGCGACTTCGACAGCGATGAGGATGATGCTGACGAAGAAGACGAGGACAACGAGGGCCCGGTCGGCGGCCATTGGAGCGACGACGATCCCGCCGGGAGCAGCGCCGACAGCGGCGACGACGGCGACGACGAGGGCAGCGACGACCCGTAGATAGGACCTCTAGCATAGGGCCGGTAGTAGTAGATGGGGCCATGTACCCCCTAGTATTTCCTTCTGAGAGCAATCGGTTCTTTGATGTAAGAAATCCCGCCTATTAATGAAGAACTTTTCCCCAATTTGATTTTTGCTGATTTCCTTTGAGCTTAATTTAGCCGATTCCCACTCATACTGACCTCGCCGATTCGTCCCCTTTGCCAATGCGTAACGAGCCGATAGTAACACATCGGTCCTTCGACATTTACCCTTCCATTCTTCAACTGATAGATACTGTGGGATTTCCAAGAGATCCCTTAAATTTCTCCCACCAGTTTCAGCGACCCTTCTTAGCGAGCGCTCATCACTTTGTGAAGAAGGTTGCAATGGAGATCAGCCGATGGTACCCCAATCGGTTCCTCAATAGAGCAACTACCAGGCCTCGTTGCCCCCGAGTCTCAGCCAAGGCGGACACGGAGACGAGGATACGCAAATTAGCTGTATGGACTCGGGCTTGATCGTGTGTGGGGAAGCTTCTTATGCAGAGCCAGCCGATTTGAACATAAATCGGCTTCTCAAAGCAGAGAGCCTTCAAGGTGAGCTGCCCCCCGAGTCTTCTTCAGTCCTTGCCGGCCAGATCGGCTCCTTTCCTTTGGTGGATCTGATGCGATCCATCCTTGACCTGACCCGCACGTCCAGGCTGCTCCTGGCATTGTTCTTGAAGAGAGGATCTAAGTCCTTAGACTACTCCATTGAGGGGCTCTTCCATTAGTGCTCCATTGACCCTCTGATCGTAACAGTTACTCCTCTTAAGTCGATGTCTGCTGCATCGGCTGTGCTCGAAAATTTTCGAATTTTTAGATTTTTATTTTTTACGGCCGACTAGTGCATCGGCCCCCATATTCCAATACTCATCACCAAAAGATGAGATGCTTCCGTTGCATATCCTCGTATTTTATCCACCTGGGTGCCCCCCCGAGCCGATTCTGTCAAGAGAATTGTTGGTATCGGCTCTGTTGGATAACATGTTGAACCCAAGCAGAACGGTGGGTGAGGATAATTTTGGCCGATTGCTGGAATCGGCCTCCACGTTGCTTGTTCGATGAAGGTTTTGTAATGTCCCTTCATAAATTTTTGGGGCCGATCACAAGGATCAGCCTCGCCATGTTTGCTCATTGACGTGTTCTTGTTACTCGTTCAGACCGGTAGATAAGACCAGCCCAATCTCTGACTTTATCATGTTGGTGTGCTTGCTGTCGTCCACCTTGGATGTATCGTGTAAACGTGGAGCACTGAGCTTTGTCGGAAGAACGAGCACCATGTTTGTGCCAGCCGATGTTTCATCATCGGCTTTCCTTTGCTTGGGGCGCCACTCCATTTTCCGTGGACGACCCTCTTCATCCAGGGTTCGCTGAACCTTTGCAGCCGGATCAGGCCTTGCCTTCCTCAAAGTATGCAAGTATAACCTCTCGGCTTCTTCCGGGCCGCGCAATCGTTGAACCCTGCGTTTTCGGGAACGGCCGAGTCCGTCGGGGCACCACCTTGGCCGGTGGTACCTGTCTTCTTCTTCTCCCTCGTCTTCCGAATCTTCGAGATCTTCCAACCGAGGGGACTCAGCTCGTTTGCTCCGTGGCGGGAGAGGTCCTAAGCGCTCGAACACGGACACGTTGGCTGCCTCCTTCTTCTTCCGGTTGCATTACGGGCAATTGCCGATTGTTGGCAATCGGCTCATTCCTGAATCCCAGCGAGTGCTCGAAGAAAGGACAATCCCGATGCCTGTCCTCGTCGTCTTGCTCCCTTGCCTTTCCCTTGGCACAACGCTCGTGCTCCTCCTCATCGCGATTCTGTCGACGATGTCTTCTGGCTTCTCTGGCCAGACGAACTCTTTCATCATCTTCGCTGGACCGTCGGCGTTGGTCGTACTGACTCACATACTTGTTGAGGAGGTGGTCAGAGAGAGGTCGCTGATATCTTATGTTCTTCACTTCTCCCTCTGTGACGTAGCGCTTGCCGTTTTGGCGGAGCCGATCGCGTGGAGCGGCTTCCTCTGTTTCTTCGTTATGGGAGCAGCTGCCCTCATCTCCATCCTTGCCAGCGTGGTGTCCAAGATCTACCATGTTGATATTGCACAGGAAACCCGGGCGGCACCCTGCATGGCAAGCATACTCCACCATGTTTACGGCGGGG
Organism: Lolium rigidum; assembly: GCF_022539505.1. Classification (NCBI taxonomy): domain Eukaryota; kingdom Viridiplantae; phylum Streptophyta; class Magnoliopsida; order Poales; family Poaceae; genus Lolium; species Lolium rigidum. Next base: position 269,720,900 of record NC_061512.1, read on the forward strand.
AAGGGCTGGGTATCGACCTTCATGGCGTATTGGTTGAAAATTAGACGCCCGTTCTCTATCGCCGCTTGGATGTGCTGACGCCACACCCTGCGGTCGTTGGTGGCATGGGAGAGCGAGTTATGCCATTTGCGGTATGGCTTTCCATTCAGCTCTTGCGCCGTGGGGAATTTGAGACCTTCAGGTATCTTCAACTGCTTTTCCTTGAGTAGGAGGTCGAAGATTTGCTCGGTCTTGGTCACGTCAAAATCAAATCCCCTGGGCGGGCCTGGTGGCTTTACCCATTTGCAGGACACGGGGGTTCCTCCCCGAGTCCACTCAGCCACTGCTACTTCTTGGTCCCCCGCAGGAACTTCGTCTTCCTCTGCATCGACCAGGGCTATTGCACGCTTGAACTTGTCTTGGTACAGGTCCGGGTGGCGCTGTTCATATGCTGAAAGTTTCTGAACCACGTGCGCCAGCGAGGGATAATCTGCTTGGGAGGCCATGTCCTTGAGCTGTGTTGCAAGGCCCGCTACTGCCAACTCGACTGCTTCCTTTTCCGTTATACGAACCGAATAGCATCGGTTCCTAAGATTCCTGAAGCGCTGGATGTATTCTGTCACCGTTTCTCCGCGCTTCCGACGTAGCTGTGCTAGATCGGCAATGCTAGACTCGGAAGCTTACGAATGATACTCGCTCACGGAATTGCTCTTCCAAGCTGCTTCCAAGTTTGGATGGAGTTCGGTGGTAGCGATGTGTACCACCCGAAAGCCGATCCTGTGAGGGACTGTGAGAAGAACCTCACGCGCAACTCATCTGACGCCGAGATCGTGCCCAGCTGTGCCAAATATCGGCTCACATGCTCGATGGAGCTGGACCCCTCTGACCCACTGAACTTTGTGAAGTCCGGGAGCCGATATTTAGGTGGCAGCGGGATCAGTTCATAGCTGTTGGGGTACGGCTTGGTGTAGCCGAACGCCTTCCTTTTCGGCATCATACCGAACTGATCTTTCAGAATTGTACAAATCTGATCCGCTGTGATGGCTGAAGGTGTCGAACCCTGAAGATTCGCCGGGGTGGCATACTTAACCAGCCATGCTTGTTTTTCTGGTTCTAAGCCAACTGCGGGAGCTGGGCTTTGGAGGTTTGTCGGGGCGGCGTACTTAGCCAGCCACGACTGCTTCTCAGGATCGGCTCTCGGCGTTCCTCCCGCCGTTCCAGAGGCCGCTGTTATTGCAGCCTGGTTCGAGAGTGCCCAGGCGTTGCCGTCCGGCACGTATGCGCACGCGTATCCGTGCGGGACCTCCTTAGGTGGCTCAGGCAGGAATTGGTAGTCACTTGGATCACCACCAATCTTGTAGACGACGTATGCCGATGAGTTCGACAGTTCCGGTGCTACCCATGCGAACGGCTGGGGCTGGAGCGGCATCTCTCCTTTGAAAGTCCCCAGAGCCGGTCCCGACGGGGAGTACCGGTGACTCATGATTTCTCGGACGACGCGCGAGCGACACGCTCCAAGGTGTTCACCGAGGCTCTCGAGTGGCGGTGCAGCGAATGAGCCACCATGTAGTTGATCTCCTGCCGCGGCGACCTGGTGCGTTCTTCCGAGGGCGGACAGGTCCACTCCATCGAGCGCGCCTTCGGGTGTGAAACCCTTCCACCCGACGCCATGGGAGCGGGTTCGGTGGAAGGAGCCGATGAGTTCGGCTTCGAGGGTTGCCTTGATCTCGTCATGCTTCTTCTTGAGCTCATCGAGCGGATCCGCGTACGTGACCGGAGTGTCTTCCGCCATCTTGGATGTAGATGGCGATGTCGTGGATGTCGTCGGGTGTCCCACCGGGCGTGCCAGAATGTGTTGACGTCAGAAACCCACTGGCGGGTAGAGACGGGCAACACCGTAGAGCCGGGAACAACTAGGGCTGCGGCTGGCCCTAGTCCCTCTGAGCGACGGCCCGCAAAGCCTCCTGGTCGCACGCACCGATGTTTATCACAAGGGCGTGCCACCTGACCTATACACGGTCGGGAAGGTGTGGATGATGCCTCGCTTAGTTTCTGCCGGGGCACACACGTAAACGTTAAATACGAGCCTCGATCGGCTCTCAGGTTATCCTGTGAATCGGCTCAAAGAGCCGATCCACCCATGATTCAGACGAGGTGTCCGAATATATGGTGGTCCTGCTTAATCAAGGTAAAGCTAATGAGATCTACGATGATGTGGGGTTTTCACCGCATAATCGGATCATCCTACTCCAGGTTGGGCCTCGCGGCCACGCACGGTGATCGTAAGCCGATCCTAAACAAGGCCTAAAAACCAACACGAGGTTGATCCTCGGAACATCCTGCTTAGGGCCAACGAACGACACCCTGCGTGCCGCTGGATCCTCCCCCCCTTTGTAAGGCCTAACTATTGCAGATATTAAACTAATCCTTGTAGGACAAGGAGCAATCGTAACGGATCAGATCTACTAAACTATGATCAAGCGGGGTGCCGCCCTACACCCGAGATAGGTGTAAGGCGGCTAGACATGCAAGGGTTGCACTACGGAAGCATGCAGCATGAAGAACAATGCTAACCCTAACATGTCTAAGATAACTACGTTGCTCGCCATCAAAAAGGCTTCGAGTACGAGCAACGCATGAACAACGTAGGCAGGCTTGTGCTGCCTAGATCGCAAGATGCGATCTAGGCAGCATGACGCTCTACCGGTAGAAACCCTCGAGACAAAGGAGTTGGCGATGCGCCGAGATTTGTTTGTGGTTGAACGTTGGTTGTTGTTTATTCCATAAACCCTAGATACATATTTATAGTCCAGCGGACTCTCTAATGTGGGCGTGCACTAAACCGTGCACGAGTAAGATTCTATCTCTAAACTAAGATGCGATCTAATATGTTACAGATACACGGGCAATTAAGCCCAACTTGGTATAAAAGGCCGATTCACGTATTCCTTCTATATATATATTTCTTCACGTCCATCTTGATCGCGGCCCACCTCTGACTTGGTCAAATTCTGGTGATAACAGGTAGACCTTGCGCCTACTTATGAAATTGCTGCTGCGCATTTAGTTCGCTTGTTGGAAACTAAATTTGTTAATCTTAATCCTATAATCCAACACATGTTTTTCACACTTGGTGATATGGAAGAAGGGGAAAAGAAAGATTTTGTTTTAGAAACCCTTCTTAGAGAATTTGGTGGTCTAGCAAGAGAAGCTAGAAAGGTCTTTGCTAAATTTAATATGCTTGGTTCTCCTACTAATTTTGTTAGTCTCCTTGAAAAGATGGATATGGATAGAATAAGATACACTAATAATATTGATGATGGTGGGGAGATCAAAGCACCAATACCATGTAAGCTCCTAGCTATGAATGATGCGCTAGAAAATAACTATGCTTGGCTTGTTCCCGAAAATTTGTTTGATGAGAGTAGCATGCCTAAAACTAATGAAAAGGGAGATGCTAAAACTTATGTATCTAATATACTATGCCTGGTTGAGAAAACTCCGCACCCCGCTGTAGAAGTACCACCCTTCGATAATACTTGATACACACTTTCTGCGCCTAGCTGAAAGGCGTTAAAGAAAAGCGCTTATGGGAGACAACCCATGTTTTTACCTACAGTACTTTGTTTTTATTTTGTGTCTTGGAAGTTGTTTACTACTGTAGCAACCTCTCCTTATCTTAGTTTTGTGTTTTGTTGTGCCAAGTTAAGCCGTTGATAGAAAAGTAAGTACTAGATTTGGATTACTGCGCAGTTCCAGATTTCTTTGCTGTCACGAATCTGGGTCCACCTCCCTGTAGGTAGCTCAGAAAATTATGCCAATTTACCTGCATGATCCTCAGATATGTACGCAACTTTCATTCAATTTGAGCATTTTCATTTGAGCAAGTTTGGTGCCATTTTAAAATTCGTAAATACGAACTGTTCTGTTTTGACAGATTCTGCCTTTTATTTCGCATTGCCTCTTTCGCTATGTTGGATGAATTTCTTTGATCCACTAATGTCCAGTAGCATTATGCAATGTCCAGAAGTGTTAAGAATGATTGTGTCACCTCTGAATATGTCAATTTATATTGTGCACTAACCCTCTAATGAGTTGTTTCGAGTTTGGTGTGGAGGAAGTTTTCAAGGATCAAGAGAGGAGTATGATGCAACATGATTAAGGAGAGTGAAAGCTCTAAGCTTGGGGATGCACCCGGTGGTTCACCGCTGCATATATCAAGAAGACTCAAGCGTCTAAGCTTGGGGATGCCCAAGGCATCCCCTTCTTCATCGACAACATTATCAGGTTCCTCCCCTGAAACTATATTTTTATTCCATCACATCTTATGTGCTTTTTCTTGGAGCGTCGGTTTGTTTTTGTTTTTGTTTTGTTTGAATAAAATGGATCCTAGCATTCACTTTATGGGAGAGATACACGCTCCGCTGTAGCATATGGACAAGTATGTCCTTGGTTTCTACTCATAGTATTCATGGCGAAGTTTCTCCTTCGTTAAATTGTTATATGGTTGGAATTGGAAAATGATACATGTAGTAATTGCTATAAATGTCTTGGGTAATGTGATACTTGGCAATTGTTGTGCTCATGTTTAAGCTCTTGCATCATATGCTTTGCACCCATTAATGAAGAAATACATAGAGCATGCTAAAATTTGGTTTGCATATTTGGTTTCTCTAAGGTCTAGATAATTTCTAGTATTGAGTTTGAACAACAAGGAAGACGGTGTAGAGTCTTATAATGTTTTCAATATGTCTTTTATGTGAGTTTTGCTGCACCGGTTCATCCTTGTGTTTGTTTCAAATAAGCCTTGCTAGCCTAAACCTTGTATCGAGAGGGAATACTTCTCATGCATCCAAAATACTTGAGCCAACCACTATGCCATTTGTGTCCACCATATCTACCTATACTACATGGTATTTTCCCGCCATTCCAAAGTAAATTGCTTGAGTGCTACCTTTAAAATTCCATCATTCACCTTTGCAATATATAGCTCATGGGACAAATAGCTTAAAAACTATTGTGGTATTGAATATGTAATTATGCACTTTATCTCTTATTAAGTTGCTTGTTGTGCGATAACCATGTTCAGCTGAGGAACGCCATCAACTCATTGTTGAATTTCATGTGAGTTGCTATGCATGTTCGTCTTGTACTGAAGTAAGGGCGATCTACACCGAGTTGAATGGTTTGAGCATGCATATTGTGAGAGAAGAACATTGGGCCGCTAACTAAAGCCATGATCCATGGTGGAAGTTTCAGTTTTGGACAAACATCCTCAAATCTCTAATGAGAAAAGAATTAATTGTTGTCAAATGCTTAAAGCATTAAAAGAGGAGTCCATTATCCGTTGTCTATGTTGTCCCGGTATGGATGTCTAAGTTGAGAATAATCAAAAGCGAGAAATCCAAATGCGAGCTTTCTCCTTAGACCTTTGTACGGGCGGCATAGAGGTACCCCTTTGTGAAACTTGGTTAAAGCATATGTATTGCGGTGATAATCCAGGTAGTCCAAGCTAATTAGGACAAGGTGCGGGCACTATTGGTACACTATGCATGAGGCTTGCAACTTATAAGATATAATTTACATGATGCATATGCTTTATTACTACCGTTGACAAAATTGTTTCATGTTTTCAAAATCAAAGCTCTAGCACAAATATAGCAATCGATGCTTTTCCTCTATAAGGACCATTCTTTTACTTTCAATGTTGAGTCGGTTCACCTATTTCTATCCACCTCAAGAAGCAAACACTTGTGTGAACTGTGCATTGATTCCTACATACTTGCTTATTGCACTTATTATACTCTATGTTGACAATATCCATGAGATATACATGTTACAAGTTGAAAGCAACCGCTGAAACTTAATCTTCTTTTGTGTTGCTTCAATACCTTTACTTTGAATTATTGCTTTATGAGTTAACTCTTATGCAAGACTTATTGATGCTTGTCTTGAAGTGCTATTCATGAAAAGTCTTTGCTTTATGATTCACTTGTTTACTCATGTCATACACATTGTTTTGATCGCTGCATTCACTACATATGCTTTACAAATAGTATGATCAAGATTATGATGGCATGTCACTCCAGAAATTATCCGTGTTATCGTTTTACCCGCTCGGGACGAGCGAGAACTAAGCTTAGGGATGCTGATACGTCTCCGACGTATCGATAATTTCTTATGTTCCATGCCACATTATTGATGTTATCTACATGTTATATGCACACTTTATGTCATATTCGTGCATTTTACGGAACTAACCTATTAACAAGATGCCGAAGTGCCGGTTCTCGTTTTACTGCTGTTTTTGGTTTCGAAATCCTAGTAAGGAAATATTCTCGGAATTGGACGAAATCAAAGCCCAAGGGCCTATTTTTCCACGAAGCTTCCAGAAGTCCGAAGACGAGACGAAGAGGGGCCACGGGGTGGCCAAACCCTAGGGCGGCGCGGCCCCACCCCTGGCCGCGCCGGCCTATGGTGTGGGCCCCCCGTGCCGCCTCTTGACTTGCCCTTCCGCCTACTTAAAGCCTCCGTGACGAAACCCCCGGCACCGAGAGCCACGATACGGAAAACCTTCCGGAGACGCCGTCGCCGCCGATCCCATCTCGGGGGATCCGAGGAGATCGCCTCCGGCACCCCTGCCGGAGAGGGGAATCATCCCCGGAGGACTCTACGCCGCCATGGTCGCCTCCGGTGTGATGTGTGAGTAGTCTACCCCTGGACTATGGGTCCATAGCAGTAGCTAGATGGTTGTCTTCTCCCCATTGTGCTATCATTGTCGGATCTTGTGAGCTGCCTATCATGATCAAGATCATCTATATGTAATTCTATATGTTGCGTTTGTTGGGATCCGATGAATAGAGAATACTTGTTATGTTGATTATCAAAGTTATGCTTATGTGTTGTTTATGATCTTGCATGCTCTCCGTTACTAGTAGATGCTCTGGCCAAGTAGATGCTTGTAACTCCAAGAGGGAGTACTTATGCTCGATAGTGGGTTCATGCTGCATTGACACCGGGACGATGTGACGAAAGTTCTAAGGTTGTGTTGTCTTGTTGCCACTAGGGATAAAACATTGATGCTATGTCTAAGGATGTAGTTGTTGATTACATTACGCACCATACTTAATGCAATTGTCTGTTGCTTGCAACTTAATACTGGAGGGGTTCGGATGATAACTCTGAAGGTGGACTTTTTAGGCATAGATGCGGTTGGATGGCGGTCTATGTACTTTGTCGTAATGCCCAATTAAATCTCACTATACTCATCATGATATGTATGTGCATTGTCATGCTCTCTTTATTTGTCAATTGCCCAACTGTAATTTGTTCACCCAACATGCTGTTCGTCTTATGGGAGAGACACCTCTAGTGAACTGTGGACCCCGGTCCAATTCTCTTTCTTGAAATACAACCTACTTGCAATACTTGTTTTACTGTTTTCTCCGCAAACAATCATCTTCCACACAATACGGTTAATCCTTTGTTACAGACAAGCCGGTGAGATTGACAACCTCAGCTGTTTCGTTGGGGCAAAGTACTTTGGTTGTGTTGTGCGGGTTCCACGTTGGCGCCGGAATCCCTGGTGTTGCGCCGCACTACATCTCGCCGCCATCAACCTTCAACGTGCTTCTTGACTCCCTACTGGTCCGATTAAACCTTGGTTTCTTACTGAGGGAAACTTGCCGCTGTGCGCATCACACCTTCCTCTTGGGGTTCCCAACGGACGCGTGTCGAACGAAAAGACAATACGTCAACCACGCGCATCACCGATCACAAGGATCAGCCTCGCCACGTTTGCTCATTGATTTGCTCCAGCTACATGGTTAGGCCAGTGGATACGACCAGCCTAACTTCATCCTCTGTTATGTCGATGCGCTCGCCGTCATCCACGTTGAGTGCATCGTTTAATCCTCGAGCAGTAAACTCCGTTGGGAGGATGAGCACCATGTTTGTGCCAGCCGATGTCTCATCATCGGCTTTCCTTTGCTTGGGGCGCCACTCTTTTCTTTGTGGCCGACCTTCTTCGTCCGAGGGTTCGCTGAATTTTGGCGGCCGGATCAGGCCGTGCCTTCCTCAACGTGTGCAGGTATAATCTTTCAGCCTCTTCCAACCCACGCAGACGCTGAACCCTTCGTTTTTGGGAACGGCTGAGCCCATCAGGGCACCACCTTGGCCGATGATACTTGTCTTCTTCATCATCGTCCTCTAGTTCCTCGAGATCTTCCACCCGAGCGGACTCGGTATGCCGTTCCGAGGCGGGAGAGGCCCTAGACGTCCGAACACGGACACGTTAGGCTGCATCCCTCTTCTTCTGTTTGCATTCGGGCGGTTGCCGATTGTTGGCAATCGGCTCATTCCTGAATCCCAGCGAGTGTACGAAGAAGGGGCAGTCCCAGTGCCTATCCTCGTCGTCTTGCTCCCTCGACTTTTCCTTGGCGTGGCGCTCGTATCGCTCCTCATCGTGATCATGCCGACGACGTCTCCTGTCGTCCCTAGCCAGATGAGCTTCTTCATCATCGTCGTTGTATCGCCGGCGTTGGTCATACTGACTCACATACTTGTTGAGGAGGTGATCAGAGAGAGGTCGCTGATATCTTATGTTTTTCACTTCTCCCTCTGTGACGTAGCGCTTGCCGTCTTGGTGGAGCCGATCGCGTGGAGCGGCTTCCTCTGTGTCTTTGCTATGAGAGCAGCTGCCCTCATCTCCGTCCTTACCAGAGTGGTGCCCAGGTCCCACCATGTTGATATTGCACGAGAAATCTGGCTGGCACCCTCCATGGTAAATATACTCCACCATGTTAATGGCGGGGAAGGGGTGTGTGTCGATCTTCATGGCGTACTGGTTGAAAATTAACCGTCCATTTTCTATCGCCATTTGGATCTGCTGCCGCCACACCCTGCCGGTCGTTAGTGGTGTGGGTGAACGTGTTATGCCACTTGCAGTATGGCTTTCCGTTCAGCTCCTGCACCGTGGGGATCTTGTGGCCTTCGGGTACCTTTATATGCTTCTCCGTGAGTAAGAGATCGAAAATCTGATCAGTTTTGGTCACGTCGAAGTCGAACCCTTTTGGAGGGCCTTGTGGCTTAACCCATTTGCGGGACACGGGGCCCGCCGCTCGAGTCCATTCAGCCCTTGCTACCTCTCGATCTCCCGCAGCACCTTCATCCTCGTCCGCCTCAACCGAGCCACCGCACGCTTGAATTTGTCCTGGTAAACATACGGGTGGCGCTCGTTCATATGCTTGACAGCTACGCACCATGTGCGCCAATGAAGGGTAGTACGCTTGGGAGGCCACGTCCTTGATCGATGATGAGAGACCCACCACCGCCAACTCGGCTTGCTTCTTTTTCACTTACGTGAACCGAATAGCATCGGTTCCTAATGGTCTGAAGCGGCTGGATGTATTCGACACTTGTCTCCCCGCGCTTCGTCGTACTTGTGCTAGATCGGCAATGCCAGCCTCGGAAGCCTCGAGTGATACTGCTCATGGAACTACTCTTCCAAGCTGCTTCCAAGTCCGGATGGAGTTCGGTGGCGGAGATGTGTACCACCCGAAAGCCGATCCTGTGAGGGATCGTGCGAAGAACCTCACACGCAACTCGTCTGATGCTGAGATCGTGCCCAGCTGTGCCAAATATCGGCTCACATGCTCGATGGAGCTGGAACCATCCGATCCACTAAACTTTGTGAAGTCCGGGAGCCGATATTTGGGTGGTAGCGGGATCAATTCGTAATCGTTGGGGACGGCTTGGTGTAGCCGAACGTCTTCCTTTTCGGCGTCATGCCGAACTGATCTTTCAGAATTGTACAAATCTGATCCGCGGTGATGGCTGAAGGTGTCGAACCCTGAAGATTCGCCGGGGTGGCATACTTAACCAGCCATGCTTGCTTTTCCGGTTCTGAGCCAACTGCAGGAGCTGGGCTCTGGAGGTTTGTCGGAGTGGCGTACTTAGCTAGCCACGTTTGCTTCTCAAAATCTGCTCCCGACGTTCCTCCTGCTGTTTCAGAGGCCCCTGATGTTGCAACCTGGTTCGAGAGTGCCCAGGTATTGCAGTCGCAGTACGTATGCGCACGCGTATCCGTGCGGGATCTCCTTGGGTGCCTCGGGTAGGAATTGGTAGTCACTAGGATCACCACCAATCTTGTAGACGACGTATGCCGATGAGTTCGGCACTTCACGGTGCCGCCCATGCGAACGGCAGCGGAGGATGGGACTGGAGTGGCATCTCTCCTTTGTAAGTCCCCGAGCTGGTCCCGACGGAGAATACCGGTGGCTCATGATTTCTGGATCACGCGCGGAGCGACACGCTCCAAAGTGTTCACCGGGATCTCGAGTGGCGGTGCAGCGAATGAGCCACCATGTAGTTCATCTCCCGACGCGAGCGACCTGGTGCGTTCTTCGACGGGGCGGACAGGTCCACTCCATCGAGTGCGCCTTCAGGTGAGAACCCCTTCCACCTGACGCCATGGGAGCGGGTTCCGTGGAAAGAGTCGATGAGTTCGGCTTCGAGGACCGCCTTGATCTCGTCATGCTTCTTCTTGAGCTCGTCGGTCGGATCCTCGTACTTGACCGGAGTGCTTTCCGCCATCTCGGATGTAGATGGCGATGCGGTGGATGTCGAAGATTGTCCCCACCGGGCGTGCCGAATGTGTCGCGGTCGGAAACCCACCGGCGGGCAGCGGCCGGCAGCACCGTAGAGCCGGGAACAACTAGGGCTGCGGCTGGCCCCGGTCCCTCGGAGCGACGGCCCGCAAAGCCTCCTGGTCACACGTCCGATGCTATCGCAAGGGCGTGCCACCTGACCTATACCTGGTCGGGGAAGGTGTTGGATGATGCCTCGCTTAGTTTCCTGCATGGCATACACGTAAACATTAAATACGAGCCTCGATCGGCTCTCGGGTTATCCTGTGAATCGGCTCAAAGAGCCGATCCACCCATGATTCGTACAAGGTGTCCGAATATATGGTGGTCCTGCTTGATCAAGATAAAGCTAATGCGATCTACGACGATTTAGGGTTTTCACCGCATAATCGGATCATCCTACTCACGATTGGGCCTCGCGCTCGCGTACGGTGTCCGTAAGCCGATCCTAGATAGGGCCTAAAAACCAACACGAGGTTGATCCCCGGAACATCCTGTCTAGGGCTAGCAAACTACACCCTACACGCCGCTGGATCCTCCAACCCTTTGTAAGGCCTAACTATTGCGGATATTAAACTAATCCTTGCGGAACAAGGAGCAACCGTAACGGATCGGATCTACTAAACTATGATCAAGCGGGGTGCCGCCCCTACACCTAAGATAGGTGTAAGGGCGGCTAGATGTATAAGGGTTGCACTACGACAGCATATGATACGAAGAACAATGCTAACCCTAACACATCTAAGATAACTACGTTGCTCGCCATCAAAAAGGCTTCAGCACGAGCAACGCATGAACAACGTAGGTAGGCTTTGTGCTGCCTAGATCGCATTTGCGATCTAGGCAGCATGGTGCTTACCGGAGAAACCCTCGAGACGAAGGAGTTGGCGATGCGCCGAGATTTGTTTGTGTTGAACGTTGGTTGTTGTTTATTTCATAAACCCTAGATACATATTTATAGTCCAGGGGACTTTCTAACTCACGCGTGCACCTAACCGTGCACGGGTAAAACTCTAACTCCTAACAGATACGTATCCTACTATGGTACAGATACACGGGCAATTAGCCCAAACTTGGTACACAAGGCCGATTCACGTATTTCTTCCATGTATACTCTTCAAACCCATCTTGATTGCGGCCCACCTCTGACTCGGTCAAATTCTGGTGATAACACGTCCTCTATAAACCGCACCGGCACGGCCTTCTCCGCCCATTCTTCATCGCACCCTCTCCTAAAAAAACCATAGCCGTGGACCACCTGATCCTCAAGGCGGCATCGCTCGACACCCTATCCGCCGCCGGAATGCAATGGAGGTGTCGTCATCCGTGGCTCTTCCTCGGTGCCAGTAAGGAGGGAGGCGGCGGTGAATAAGGAGGAGGTCCATCGCCACGCGGGCGCTGCAGACCTCTCCTCCCGCCAGTTCTTCGCAATCGCCGCCATAGCGGGAGAAAAAATGGTAGAGGTGGAGGTGGAGGTGGAGATGCACGTGGTGAACCGCAGCGCCAACGACCCAAAGGACACGTCGGGGCAACATTTGCTGCTGGACCGGTCGATCAACGAGGACGTACCGGCGGAGACCCAACATCAAGCGGTGTGGTGGTCAGCGATCGACGTCAACAATGTCGTCGACCGCGACCCCCCTGCTCCAGCACCAGCGGTAAAAATGGAGGACGGCAATGATAGCAGAGACTTCGTCTTCGGCTCTCCCTCTGAAGGCGACGGCGGTGACGGCACCGACATCCTAAACTTCCGCGCGTTCGACCGCTGTTTTTAGATAAGGTTTTACGGTTTTTTAGTTTAAATTTGTCAGACTTTCTACAAATTTGAAGGAAATCAACCAAGTTTTAAATTTGAGATTGTTTTAGTTGCTATTGCGGGCGCCGGTTTAGGGACAGCGGTGTGTGCAACCTCTTCCCAAATTTGAGAGCAGGTGCAGGTGCGCCCCCCATACCTCACTGTCAACACCAACGCCTATTTCTGGGGCGTCAATGGAGATGCCCTAACTAACGAATTCATCTCCGCAGCTTCTACGCTGGCCTTTGAGTTTGGTGCTCGGGCTAGACATATATAATCCTTTTTTCAAAAAAAAAAGGAAATTTTGAAATTTTGAGTTCAAAGTTTGAACATATTCCTAAAAAATGCTTGCATGTAGTCAATGTTGTATTCTATCAGTGTGCAAATTTTCAATACGAAATACATTGTATTCTGCGCTCAGCAAAAATAAAAAATTCTAAAAAAGAGAGACAAAATCTCTGCCTTAGTGTTCACAGCTTTACATTGGCAATAAAATCACGGTTGTCATTTTTTTCCAGAGCCTTAAATACAAGATATTTCATATCAAAAATTTACACATTGATAGGGTAGAGTATTGACTACATCCAAAAAATTAATTTGTTTCGAAGGTTTGAATATTTTTTTTTGAACTTTCTTGATATAGGACTAGCTCCAAGTTTATTTTTTGGCCAGTGTGCAAGATCCAATTGATTATGACCGGCGTATTTCTGGTTTTGGTTCACCCTAATTGAAATGATTTGATCATTGTATTTGTATTTTAGAATAATACTACTCCCTCCGTCCCAAAATAAGCTTATCAAATTTGTCCAGATACGATTATATCTAGATACTCCCTCCGTTCCTTTCTATAGTGCCTATAGATTTTGGCATTTATTTCAGAATATAAGGTTGTAGCTTACCTTTTTTTCAATTACCCCCTCCCCGCTCAGCTCCCAAATCGTTCAGCTCCTAAATTTATTATGGTAAGTTAGAAAGATATGGATTTCCCAAATTTTACCTTGATCTCAAATCGTTTAGCTAGGGGTCTTGTGTAAAAAATACTCTTGCGCTAATTTCCATGCCAAAAAACTATAGGCACTATAGAATGGAACAGAGAGAGTATTTTTAGTGTGTAGATACGTCCATATCCAAAAAAAAAAAAAGTGGAGCACCTTTTTTTTAGGATATAAAGGGAGTAGTGATTTCTGAATGGTGACTCTTTTTAGGACTTTGTATCAGCTCATCTTATCAGCGGTTTGTGCGTTTTTGGTGTGCTTTCTACCGTCTTTCCTAACATTTCATACAATGGTGTATATATCTCAAAGTTGGCTCTGGCACCAGCATGGAATTGCTCCAGCATTTGCGGAATGGGTTTCGTCAGAAGTGGGCCAGGGTACAGTCAGCAGGAGGCCAATCAGTCCGTGTAGTCGTGTCGATGCGTGCATGGCCCGGCGGCACGACTCACGAGCAACCACCGCTACTCCTAGGCTGAACAAATTTATGTCGCTACTACTACTCTTGTGCTGCTGCTGCTTTCTCCTGCCATTCTCTCCTCGCTACCCTCCCGAGCTCACACCCATCACTCACTCTCTCTAGCGGAGGAGCCACTCCGTCCGAGCCGTGGCCATGGCGCTCAGGCAGCTGCTGGCCGTCGCCGTGGTGGCCGGCTGCGCGGTGGCGCTCTCCGGCGCGACGGACCACATCGTGAGCGCCAACCGCGGGTGGAACCCAAACATCAACTACACCCTCTGGTCCGGCAACCACACCTTCTTCGTCGGCGACCTCATCTGTAAACCCCGCCCCTTACATTTCTTCTAAATAGTCATGAGGAAGCTCCATCAGATCGACTTACTACTTCTCTACGCCATCTCACTCATTCGACATCAACATTTTCCTTCAACATGTTCGCCCGTGCAGCGTTCCGGCACGAGGAGGGGACACACAACGTGTTCGAGGTGAACGAGGCAGGGTACAACAGCTGCACCATGGATGGGGTCGCCGGGAACTGGACCTCCGGCAAGGACTTCATCCCGCTCAAGGAGCCCCGCCGCTACTTCTTCATCTGCGGCAACGGCCTCTGCCGGGCCGGCAAGAAGGTCGTCATCACCGTCTACCCGACCCCCGGCAACGCCACCAGGTCCAGAAACGTCACCGAGTTCCACCACGGCCCAGAGATTATTCCAGACTGCGGCGCCGCTGCCGCCTCCATCACCGCTAGGCTGATGGTCACAGTGCTCGCAGTTGCCATTTCTGCTGTCGCCTAGTTAAATCGTAGGAACTTACTGCCGTGCCTAATTCCTAGTAGGAGATTACTAATGTCGCTTAATTTGTAGTAGAGGTTACTGCAGTTGCTTAATTCGTAGGAGTTTGATTGAATGCAAATCAACTGAGACAGTGGCTTTGATGTAAGCACCAGTTGCATTTCGAGTGGAATGTGCCACTAACTGCTAGTCTGCTACGCAATAAGCAAGATGATCCAAACCAGAGGTAACATGACGAAACGTCTAAAAAAGGACCACTGGGAACAAATTCAATGAATTCCAACAAAACCCATATCCACAAACAAAAGATGCTACTGTCGTATCCACGAACAAAGATGCTATGTATTGCAGGTTGCGACGCTCAATCGGCGCGAGAAGGCTAGAAGAATAAACCCTATGGAGATCGTCCAGTAGAATCCCTCTGTTATGTACACCACTTGCTACCCTCATTTTGTCTATCAACAGTCAGAACATTCTGACCATGGCTTGGCCTCGGAGCTCTACTTCGACCAGACCGGGATGGTTTCTGCCGGAGTCGACGGGCTCTTCGGGTCATCAGGCTCACTGTTCATAAAGGTGAGGAGGCTCAGATTCTGAAAGAGTAGCTGGGATTTTACAAGGCGGGTTTGCGTAATCCAGAATAATATGGTGTAGTGGCGTCAGACAGAGGAAAGCTTACTTGGGCCGCAACTCTTCGGTAGTGGCTGCAGATTGCTCGCTGCTAGAGGTAGTAGCAGCTGACTTGGTAAGGTTTTTGAACTGGACCACGATCACTGTCATGTTGTCGCATCCTTCCCCGCCAGCTTCAGGAGCCAAGCGCCGGTCGAGCATCTTCTCACAAATAGCAGCTAGACTATCCCCCTGCATGTTTTTTTTTTTCACCAACAGATTATGAGTAACCATATCACTACACAATATCAGTGAGCACAGTAGAGAGTGATGTAGTTCTCGTGCATTGTCCAGGCTCTACGGAAGAGAGTTACTTACAGTTCCGGCACGAGGAGGGGACACACAACGTGTTCGAGGTGAACGAGGCAGGGTACAACAGCTGCTCCATGGTTGGGGTCGCCGGCAACTGGACCTCCGGCAAGGACTTCATCCCGCTCAAGGAGCCCCGCCGCTACTTCTTCATCTGCGGCAACGGCCTCTGCCGGGCCGGCATGAAGGTCGTCATCACCGTCTACCCGACCCCCGGCAACGCCACCAGGTCCAGAAACGTCACCGAGTTCCACCACGGCCCAGAGATTATTCCAGACTGTGGCGCAGCGGCCGCCTCCATCGCCGCTAGGCTGATGGTCACAGTGCTAGCAGTTGCCATTTCTGCTGTCTACTAGCTGATTCGTAGGAGCTTACTGCTGTGCTTAATTCTTAGTAGGAGATAAATTACTACTGTCGCCTAATTCGTAGGAGTTTGATTGGATGCACCAACTGAGACAGTGGCTTTGATGTAAGCACCAGTTGCATTTCGAGTGGAATGTACCACTCAAAGCTAGTCTGCTACGCAATAAGCAAGATGATCCAAACCAGAGGTAACATGACGAAACGTCTAAAAAAGGACCACTGGGAACAAATTCAATGAATTCCAACAAAACCCATATCCACAAACAAAAGATGCTACTGTCGTATCCACGAACAAAGATGCTATGTATTGCAGGTTGCGACGCTCAATCGGCGCGAGAAGGCTAGAAGAATAAACCCTATGGAGATCGTCCAATAGAATCCCTCTGTTATGTACACCACTTGCTACCCCCATTTTATCTATCAACAGTCAGAACATTCTGACCATGGCTTGGCCTCAGAGCTCTACTTCGACCAGACCGGGATGGTTTCTGCTGGAGTCGACGGGCTCTTCGGGTCATCAGGCTCACTGTTCATAAAGGTGAGGAGGCTCAGATTCTGAAAGAGTAACTGGGATTTTACAAGGCGGGTTTGCGTAATCCAGAATAATATGGTGTAGTGGCGTCAGGCAGAGGAAAGCTTACTTGGGCCGCAACTCCTCGGCAGTGGCTGCAGATTGCTCGCTGCTAGAAGTAGTGGCAGCTGACTTGGTAAGGTTTTTGAACTGCACCACGATCACTGTCATGTTGTCGCATCCTTCCCCGCCAGCTTCAGGTGCCAAGCATCGGTCGAGCATCTTCTCACAAATAGCAGATAGACTATCCTCCTGCAAGATTTTTTTTTTTCACCAACAGATTATGAGTACCATAACACTACACAATATCAGTGAGCACAGTAGAGAGTGATGTAGTTCTTGTGCATTGTCCAGGCTCTACGGAAGAGAGTTACTTACAGTTCTCAGTTTCTCATGAACAAAATCTACTACTTCTTGACTTGACATGCAGTCCCTGTCATAAGAAAATTCAGGATTCCATAAATCATCCTTTACAGCAAGACAGAAAATTGTGGGCAAGTAGAAAGTGTAGCTACGAATGCATGTATTGCAAAACTCAAATTCAAGTCTCAACGGTAAGTTAATACATCAGCAGATCATATGAAAAATTAGCATTGGAGTGTACTATGGGCACTCAAATATTGCAGAACTTTGAACTATGCCTCCATGACAGCATTGCAGAACTCAGATTGTTCTAAATCAATGGTGTTGACTCTACGATGTGAACCTAACCAATTCCCAGTCTATCTATGTCTAGATCCACCTGCTAAATGCAACAACAAAAAAACTTGACCACGTTCCAAATATTGCACAAATTATCGTTGATGACAAGGTTTTGTATGATATCAACTTGCCAATACAAATCAAACAATAGAATGCCTGGTACTTGCAAGCTTTTCTTTCTCTGCTAAGTTTTTTTGGGAAGTACTTATACTGCATGGAAACAGAGGAAAATAAGTGTGTTTTTCCTGCCTTAAGATTCCCGACTTCTTATACAAACAGCATGCTTGGGATGTTTTAATATTATATCATTAACATCGAGAAAAAGGCAGGCAAATCAGGTATTGTGATAAATCTGAACTCTGAAATCAAGAGAGAAAATATATAATGATTACTGCAAAATTCATACCAAATACCATCACATGCCAAAACGATAAATTCATGATCGTCAGAAAGTTGAACCTGAATAACAGAAATTCAATCCTGAGTTAAAAATTATGGTCAAAGAGAACTGACAAGAATAAGGCAGGAAAACTCACTGTGTTCACTTCAGGTTCAGCTGAGACGATCTGTCTGTCTGCTGGAAAACGCAGATTATTCTTCATCTCCATATCCCCTGGATGAAAATGAGAAAAATGAACAAAAATATCCAATGTAAAAATACTTCTACTTGAGAAAGAGCGAGCACTACCAATTGCCCTTGACAAGTTCAAACTTCCATTGACCCGCCCAGCAACAACAAAACCACCGGCATGCTGTATCCTCTCTCTTTCTGCCGGAAGGTCTGGCTTGTGATCTCTTGACAAATCTTGAGCCTTTTTTTAGACGGAAACAAATCGTGAGCCTTTACAACAGATGAGTCAAGAGAACAGATTCTAGCATATATACTTGGCAATTAGAACTAATGTCACAGAAGTCTCACATACCTGACCCTTCCGTGAGATGACGCACCGGGAATCCCCGGCATTTGCAACAACAAGTTGATCATTTCTTATGATCGCAACACAGGCTGTGCTTCCACATGTTGGGCCTTCAAAATCAGAATGATTACCCTGTTGCAGTAGCATTTAACGCTGGTTAGCTAAATTTATTAATCACTAGAATATCAGAAGTAGTTTGTGTTGTTTGTATAAGAAACAAGAACACATATATGCATGTAACACACCAACATTGTTGCCTTGCAAGCAACATTTCAGAGACCTAAGTTTCAGAAGCAAGGATATTAGGTAATTAGTGCAGGAGTATGAAAGAATCTGCAGTCTGTTTATGGTTGGTCAGTATTAGGAGATAACTAGCCTCATCCAATCAGCCACCTGTCCTGCCAGTGTCCGCCTACCTGAAGAGGCCCTGTCTACGTTTTTTTCAAAGCAGGAGCCCAGTCTCCTCCTATCCAACCCTTTGCAAACCCCTCCTTACATAGTTACATACGGATTCAGAATTGTCAACATCCAAGCAGTTTGATCCCGTCAAATGTGTTCACATATAACAGATATAATTTGTGCCATGAAAGATAACCTCTTTGATTCCATAGAGAGAGGGGGGTTATACCTCCTCAGACCAGCCGTCCCAAGGTCTACCTGAATTTCCACCTTTGGGAGATCTAACCATGCCCTCTAACATGCCAGCTAACTTTTGCCCCTTCTCGCCCAACTCATGCAGCTCTCTCCAACCTCTGTGCCCTTGCATCATCTCGTCCATTCTGAATGAGCAAGACGTACCATTGAACCACCAAATATGTCAGTTTCACCAAAAAAAAAACATACCATAGCAAGAAGAGACGCCATAATAGGTACCTCAAGTATGCTTTTTTAGCAGCAGTAGCTAATCCAAATTTTCCTTCTAATTTTAGGATTTGGACATGCAGATATTTGGCGCAGAACTTAGCGACCGATTTCCCTGTAATATCAGATTTTGAATGGGCTGATAATATATTAGTTCCTATCACACGCGAGAAGATAACACATGATGCAGCTTTTCTCACTGAACACAGAAGCATGTGCCAAGTTACAACTGACAGTTACAAATATGCGCCTATAACGCTGGCACCTAGTGGATAGTGGAAACATACTGCCATAATGGAAGTCAAACTCGACATACATAACCTCCAGAGACAGAGTGAGAAAAACACCTAATCAATGTTACGTATCTTTAACTCTTATAGTTAATTACAGTTTTTATTGTGAAACACTCCGTTGGATTTCAAGAAAATAAAATACACGAGGGTTAATCTAAAGTTCATGAAGCTTTAGGAATGGTCAACAGGGCATGAGATGCCCTGCCAGTTAGCATGAACACAGGAGTTCAGTCAGTAGCTAGCTACTTATAAACAGCAATACTGTATGAAATCACTAACATGATAAAACGATGCTGATCATATTTATGCTGAAATGAATAACCACATAGTGTCCATCGAAATCTAAGGAATGAGATGCCGTTTGTAATTACTGATTGGATTAGGTTGTGCAGGGTAGATGATACCAATACACTCAAAGTACAATGCGATAAGATTAAACCACACTGGGTACGAGTTATGTGTGAAACAAACACGCCAGGTACAACTGAAGAAACAACACAATATTAAGCAAGGCTAGAACAGAGAGCAGTAAATATGTACCTCCATGCCCATCAAAAACGCCAAAAAAGGATGTGCATTCATCGAGCTGCGGTAAAGCGACGTGCTGCAAGTTGTAAATAAGTGCTAGATTAGCCTTCAACAAGTAATAAATAGGCCGATACCCTCAGAATTATAGTATCATCAGTAAACAACTCTCATCCTCAACATGGCAGCTTCAACTACGATGCAACACTAAGTTCCCAACTTCAGTACTCACAAACGGAAGCCGACAAAATCACTACCTCAAGCTTTCCACCAATAACGTTGCGCCATTAAGCGAATTAATGCGAGTCGCAAGCTGACAACCCGTGTATCTCGAGATTTCTATTTACAGAGAGGAAATGCTATTGGGTGAACAGAAGATAGCAAGCTACCAACACCAGCGACGCTACATCAGGCTCCTGTCGTCTATAGGGAAAACGCCAGCAGGATGACCAGAATTCATCATTCTATCGCAGACAACAGGAAGCGGCCAATTCACCGGTTAAGTTGCCACGCGAATGAACAAAGCAGAACAATAACCACAAACAGAGAACACCCGACGCAACTGTCAAGCCACCCCACCTCCAGAGCTCCCGCCGCTGGGTTAATCAAAACATAATTTCTAGGTTGCGTGCTCACGGAAGACAGGAAGGGGACAATTCACCATACATGAGCAGAATCAACGTATCTGACCTAGCAACGAACACTCAAACCCAAGCCGACAAACCGCTATGTCAAGATTTCCACCAATAGGGAAGAAGCGCCATTGAGCGAATCAGGCGAATCGCGAGCTGACAAACCTCGTGTCTCGACCGTTCTGTTCGCATACAGAGGAAAAGGCTATTGGGCGAACAGCAGATGGCAAGGTAACAACAATGCAAGCGACGCTACAGCAAAGCTCATGTGGCATAGAGGGAAAACGCCACAGGGATAACCGGAATTCATCCTATGATGCCATAGGTACAACGGGAAGTGTCCAATTCAACGGGGATCACCCATTGCAACTGACATTCAAGCAACTACCCATCGAGAGATTTCCGCTAGCAACAAGGGAAGCACCACCGGGTTAATCGTAACGGAATTCGTTCTAGGCCGCCGGAACAAGAGGAAGCGTCCGATTCGTCAGTTAACCCGTCATCATGCAGACGAACAGAGCAGAGCGTAATTATGGAGAAACAGAGAACGGCCCCCAGCGCAACTGACAAGCCGGTGCTGCCTGGCGCGCGACATTCGCGGCGCTCGCACGGGTTGCGCGAATCGTGACGGGGATTTGTCACAACGAACAGGAAACGGGTGCCCGATCGCCGGGTGGTACTCGTCGGGCGAATCTGCACGGTGGCCACATAATCGGCAACCTGGAAACCCGAACCGCGCGCGACACGGACGCGCGTCGGGCCCGCATCCCGTCGCTCCGAAGCGCAGCGCGCCGACACAGAGGAACCCCGGCGAGTCCCGAGGAACCGAACCGAGAGCAGAGCAGGGGAGGAGGGGAAAACTCACGGCGTCCTCCATGGTGGTCCGCCATCCCTGCATGCAGGCGAGGCCGTAGCGGACCTGGCGGCCCTCGCCCTCCTGCGAGTGCTTCTCCGTCTTGGGCGTGCTGAGGTGCACCCCCATGGCTGCTGGCCCCGGGAGATCACCGCCTGCGGAAACCAATCAGCAAACAACCTCGCCGTCACATCACAGGCCCAGTCATACATACGCACGTAGGAGCGCGCGATCGCGACCGCCCCCGCGAGCGAGCGAATTGCGGGCCGCGGCCGCGCGGGGCGGGGTCGGGCGAGCGGCGAGCGGGGATGCGGAGGAGGAGGGGGTGGAGGGACTCACGGGTGGGGCGGCGGAGGCGGGCGCGTCGTCGATGCGGATGCGGATACGGTGGCGGGGGAGGAGCGGAGGCGGAGGCGGAGGGGAGGGCGACGGGTGGCGTTGGTGTTTTGTAGCGGTGTGGCGAGGATGGAGGTGGAGGTGGGGGATTCGGGGAAGATTTGCGTATCTGCTCTCCTCTGGTTTTCGTTTTTCTATCCACCGCCTGCCGTTCCCGTGCGTGCCGTACGCAGCGGTAGCGCCAGACGAGATGGGCCGTGCGCTTTGTTACGGCGGAGGACCCACCTGATCTCTGTTTTTCAGGTCGGTTCGATCCGCAGTTTCAGATGACCACGAGTATTTTTTTTCGAAACACGATACAGAGGCATGATCACACTGACATACTGACATACTGATATACATACCCTCATCCTATAAACCCACCCACTAACATCTCATCCCTATGAGCACCTCCAAGAGATCGAATCCAAGAATTGATCTGGCAGGACTTGGCATTATCTAGGTCACCACGGACACCTCGTTATCGACAAGAACCTCGCCTCCCCACCGAACAATATTCCACATTTTAATGAGGCACCAAAGTATTTTAAATCTGAGAATTAAAACTCTGGTGTGTTGGGGGTGCAAAGACATGTGTTCTCGCCTAGGCGATAAAGAAGGTTGATCACGGGCCCGTGTCGTTGCCAAAGTGGTCCGCCATGTCAGATCATAAGTGGCGGCAGGCACCGATTCCCTCACACCCATGTCGGCAATTTTATTGGGATTGTGAATCCGCCTACAAGGCACCCCAATAGACCTTTGACCTCAATTCATGGTTGGCACCCCCGATAGACCTACTGGGACCGCTATTCATACATCCATTGGAGATGCTCTATCAAATTGTTTTCATGTTTTTTTTTCTAAAATAAGAAGGGCATGGCAAATATAGACGGATTCCGCTGGATGCTATCCGCTCTATACTCACTCTGTTCCATAATTAATTTTATCATGATCAAACTAAAATCAAATCATGACAAGAACTAGAGAACGCGGGGGATATTTTTTTCACAACTGTCGGAAAAGTTTTATGTACCTTGATGGGCACCTCCGATCGGGACACCCGTGATAGCGGCCGTTGCATCATTCTGTTTCGTCGCCGTCGTCCAACTCTTCAAGTCCTCACATCCACGTGGTGGGTGCTGCCGACCAGCAATACACATTTTCATCTCTACTATCTAAAAAGGAGGAACTGGTTCTGTTTCCTCCGGTCACATGTTTCGTCCAACATATTTTTAGTATGACCTTTTTACCCTCCCACCAAATCGCATAATATCGCACAGATGGCCCCGACCTCTACTACCTCATGTTCCGTTTTTTTCCAATCCCGCACTACGTCAAACTTTCGGCGCCCATCCAATTGGGCTGGTAGGGCACGGCCCACTCCACCAAGCGTGCACACATGCGCTCACAGGTGACGCGCACGCAGCCGTCGCCCATCTCCATGTCTTCCCGTTGCGCCGCCGCCCCTACCACCGCGTCTACGCACCAGCTGCCATTCGCGCACGCCCCAAGCTTCCATCCTCTGGCTTCACCGACGGCTGGACGCTGCTCAGGTAGGAGACCACGACCCCTGTCGCGCGCTCGCCAATCTCGCCACCATCGAAGATCTGATGCGGTCTAAGTCCATCTGATGTGCCAATGGGACGGAGTTCGTGGATAGGATCGACGGATCTGACTGCCATCCCTAGCTTCCTCCGCCCCGACAAGCCTCTACGGTGCTGCTACGGCTCCTTGGTCGTCGTCACTGGATGCACTTACGGGATTGGCCACGCCATCGCCCCCGCCTCGCGGCGACCAGAGCGAGACGCAGTGGCGGTGGTGCTCGAGGACAGGCAGCTCCCCAGGAGGATATTGCGGGCTTCTGGAGACCATCTAGGACCGGATGAGGTCTAGCCGGTTCAGAGGAGTGCACTCTCAAGGTGAACCCAGAAGACCCGGTATGGACAAAGAGGTTAGTGGAAAGGATGTGCATGTAGGATTTTGTGCCAACTCGTTAATAATGCCATGTACTGTTTTCCTGGCCTGATATTAAATTATATTCATGGGAGTGCAAGAGAATTACTGCGTTCTTTAATTTTACTATATGATGCAATACATGTTAGGACAAATTCGGATGTCATCCCAGAAGAGGAATGGTAAGGAACGAGAAACACTTGCGGGAGATAGATATGAGTTATTTTGCATTGTGTGTGTGCTACTCTGGATGCTTGATTACAAAATATTTAAGTACCAGTAGGATCATTACCGGCCATTCTATTATTTGCAGGTTTTGACAAGCAGAATGAGGATATTTATAATCTTGGAGTTGTTCACTGGTTTTGACCTATTTGACAAAATTGTAAGACCCACTCTTCTTAGTGATGTCTGTAATGGTCATTCCTGACTTCAATCTGCAGTTAGAACTTTCATCTGTTTGTAGCTTGGATGTCTGAGCGTATGGTGGCTCGGATGTACCTTGAAACATATTTTTAAAACTTCATTCTGTTGAATTTGACCTCGCAAGACACTCAAAATTAACAGATTTTTTATTTCATTGCACCAGTAACTCAATTATTTATTGGACCAGTAACTCAATTATTTATTGCACCAGTAACTCAATTATTGCTACTTGTAAATTGTAATCCATGTTGTATAGTGCAAATTGGAAGAGCATTGGATTAGACCTGATCATGGATGCTTTGCAATCACCTTCTACATGGCCTTTGGAATTTGAGAAGAAACAACAAGAGAATTACTTTTTCTTCCTATTCAAAGGATAATCAGCTGACTCCATTTACATGGAAGTTGAGCTTCAGAGTCTATCGTTCCTTAGATATACTTGCTCTAGGGAAAGCACTCCCAGCAATGTGTTCATAGTCAGGTTCAGTTCTTCCCAGTTTTGAAGTAAGAAATTCCTAACGCACTATTGGTCTGTATTTTTTTACATAACCTTGATGAGACGGAGAAAAGCAACTCAGGGTGTCTGATCTATGCCGCACAAGGAAGTTTCTGCTCGCAAGAGGGAGATTCCTAACGCACCTCTTTCAAGTGGAGCTGGAGGAGTTAAATTTTTTTTTTTGAAGAAATATCCTGTTGGAATCATTCGATGACTACATTGTTGATAGATTGTAATACATTCATCTGATGATTTGCATTCACCTTAAACCTCCTTGCCTGCTTTTGGTATCTACAGACTAGATGAAGTAAGGTTCTACTATGGATGTTTCATAAATAATATGCATACAGAAGCTAAACATCGGATCAACTTCACCACGAGGGCAAGAGGTTGGATGTTGCTTTAACTTATTCATAGTGTTCAACTTTCAAATCAACTTCTGGGTAGATGTATTCTAACTTTTTTTTGCAATAAATAGTAGGCAAACCTGGATAAGTTTTTTTCAAACCATTAGATATGTTACTATCAGTATTCATTAGATTTCTGTTGGGGCTGGAGGTGTAAGCAAAGGAACTCCTATCATTTATCAAGTTACACAAAGTTCATGTCTGTATTTCTGTAGAGGTTGGAGTTAAGCTAGGAAGTTTCTATTCTTTTTTATCTGATGTGAAGTTGATGTATGTTGATTTCTTCTGGGGACTCGTGGCTTCATCTGGGGACTGGAGGTGGAACCGCTGTGGAACCACCGAGCAGGCTGAGGCGTCCGCAGCGTGGCCATCGAGGGGCTCCCAACCACAGCGCATTGATGTCGACGTGTTTCTGGCCAAACACCCAGCGAACTGTTGCCCTGTCGTGTGCTGCCAGTAAACTGGTATGTTCACCTAAACAGTGAGCTATTTTTTCTCTGGTCGTTGGTTAGTGCTATCAAATTAAGCGCAACAACTACCTTAAATGTCTTGAATAATTTTTTATCTAGCACGATCTGATGATCGTAATATATCTGATTGCAGTTGTGTTCAGGGTGGAAGAATATGGTGATGATAAGATGGAGAGAGAGCCCGTGAAAGTACTGCTAAGTTTAAGCTTAGTATCGAAGAGTTGGAAATTCTTATTGAATCTTACTGTGTGCAGACGGCGTGATGAAAACTTATTTGTGTACGTGCCATCTCCTATTATTTACTACTTGTGATTGGCCTAAATGGGAGTCTCGAAAACTTGAGTTTTCATGATAAAATGTGTGCTACTATCAGGTTCATGTTGGATTTTGTCTATGGTTTGTCAGCAGGACACTGCCATTTTCTACAGTTTAATTTCACCGTACTCAGAGCATGAGTCCTTCTTTAGTTGTGTAACTAAAAGACCAAATGTATGCAATATTTTTATAGGTTATTGCAGTAGCAGTTAATTGGCCTGGGACCAAGCACGGTGTGTGACCACTCTGCCGATGGCGGCGGCATGGACTGAGTAATTCAACAACCATCTGTTCGTGCAAGGTTAATTAACCTTCTCTCCTTTTTTTGATGTTGGTAGTCAACCATAATTGGTACGGTTGTGTAGGCAAAAAGGTCTTTGGATTGATTGTCTAATGGGCTCACCTTGTATTCCTCTTTACACAGATAGACAAATTGCAACTTTATTTAACACTTTCTTTCACCACTTCATATATTTGCGATTATTCATCAGTTTGAATGTAAATCAGCGTAATAGAATATTTGAATGTAAATCAGCATAGTAGAAAGCAGTATGCTAGCTCTGTGTGCAATAAGTGAAACTTTTCCTTTTGTTTCCAAAATTAGAGTTTGTAGTTTTGTGAAATACATGGCACTTGCATTTGTATTGTCAAATTAATTGGTGCACAACAAAGTTAATTTTATGATTATAATTAAGCCAGTATAATTATCTGTTTTTGTGATACATAGATGGTTATCTCGGTTAGCAGAATAAATTGTCAACATGTCATGAGAAATGAGCTACTGGAGGATAGGAAATGAACCATAGAATTCTACTACTGATCTAGCACTGCATTGTGTTCTGATTTTTTTTTCAGACATACAGATGTTGGACTGGGCATGTAATTGCCTTGGCAATAAGATGATAAGAGAATAAAAGTGATGAATATATGTGCACCACCCAAACATTCCCTGTGAAACATTTTTCGTGTCCATGTGTGGGTAGAGGAAGAACAATATTTTATGTTCTCGAAGATATGATGGAGAGTAACAAATGAGTAGCAATCTGAGAGAAAAATGAAAGGAAGATTATGCCTTCCATGTCCATTAGCTCCAAGTTGAACTCTAGAGATGGATGAAATCGAAAGGAGGGGGAGATGAAGAAATAATGGACCATGTGTTCTGGTCTCATGCTAAGATATCTTCAACTATCTATTTTTTTCTGCGGAAACACAAGGGAGCTATTACTGTTTTTACTCTTTTTCTTATTGTTCTAGCATGAGTAGAGGGGCAGGATGGGCGATTGAAGAAGAAACAGAGACAAGATTATCTTCCTTAGTTGTGGCATGAAAGAGATATCACTAAAACGAGAATGTTGTTGTGGCAAATAAGAAATGTTTAGAAATACCGCCAATTTGTAGTGCTACAAGCATCTGACTTTTTTTTACTATAGCAATGCATGGAGTGAAGGTGCAAAGATAAGTTTTCCAGGAGATGCGCTGAGAGGTCTAGCGATAACCATAGGGAGGCCAACTCTTTTTCAATCAACTAATCTCAAGGATGGGATGACACGAGTAAGCAATGTAACAGAGACAAAAACGGTGAGTGGCATGACCAGACCAAGCATAATGGGCCGACTAATAGGTCTAACAACGTCACACGAAATTGTACATTGCAGGGTGATGTATGTAAACCTATTTCTTGAAGTAATGTTCAAGGCAGGAACTAAAAAAATCGTAGTCAATAAGAGATAGATGCTTTGTTGCTTTCCCTATATATAATGTCATATTATAGATTTTTATCAAACTGTATTTTATGTAAAAAATGGTCTTATTATTTCAAAATATTCTGTGCCTTTATATATGGGACAAGGAAATACTCGAGTACCTGTAGCAACGCATGTGCATTCAAGAACTAGACCTTGGATGGAATTGTTACCGGATTCATTTGGTGTCCTGATGGCTTCGATAAACCTTATGTATAATGATCCACGTCAGCTCATTTTCTGAATCAATATACTAGGTGTACAAATATCTAAGGAGTATTAAGGAGTAGATATTTTTATTAATACAAATGTATTAGTAGAGTGCTTATTTCATATTTTAATGATGTCAATGATATTGGTTGTCAAAATATGTTTTAAACGAGATAGAATTTTATTAGTTTGTGGAATATATTATATTTTTTTAGACATGTGAAGTTTTGCATATATTGTATTGACAGGTTACAAGGAATAATAGTGGCCCACCCTTTTTGTCGATTCGTTGCGTTTTGAATTTTCATAGTAAGTTGTGCATTATATATGTGCATTGAGAAATAAAATTTGACGACCCGTGCGTTCCCTTTTCGTTGATTCATTGCGTTTTGAATTTTCATAGTAAGTTGTGCATTATATATGTGCATTGAGAAATAAAATTTGAGGACCCGTGGCAACGCACGGGCATTTGTACTAGTTTTTCAAAAATTCTTCACTGACTTAACCGGCGTCAAGAAAAATATCATCAAGGGCCAGGTGAAATGAAAACGACCCACAATCTGAGAGCGTCGTAAGCGTGGCTGGGCTCTTGACACGTTTCGTCATCATCGTTCGATCAAAGCCGCAGTTGGTAGGAAACCCGATGAATAATGAACTGTTAGATGGTGGGTACGTACTTGCTTACACCTGACCTGGCAGTGTCGATCTTGACACCAAGACTAGCGCAATGATTGGACTAGTTTAATGAGAGCAAAAATTCCAACATCCTACGTACGTACCCGACCCTACGCAGAGGAAGCTAATCCCCTGAGATATTATTTGCTCCTCGTATCCTTTGTGATCCATTAGATGCACCTCTATCTTTTAATTGAGCTGCTCTCCATCTCGTAGGAGGTGGCGTATAAACTTAGTCAAAAATCAAGTTGTGTAGTTTCTATAGAAATCTTATACTTTCTCCGATCCATATTAATTGACTTTATTTTATCTAGATATACAAATGTATCTAGTCAATAAATGTGTCTAGATATATCCGTATCTAGATAAAGTTGAGTTAATTAATTTGAATCGGAGAGAGTAGTGTAATTTTTTATTGATTGTTTTTTGTAGTCTAAATCTTATAGGAAAAGACATTAGGTCATTTCTCATGATTTTTTTTTGCTACAATCGAAGAGAATTCATCTCTCCATAGGAGTCAACTAGACATGGCATCTTAATTTTATGTCTTTTATATTTCTTTGATTTTCCTATCATATAAATCAAAGGAGTCCTAAACATGTTGAACATGGCTATCTGGTTGCCTCTCTTGTTGATGTCCTCTTCTCGTCCATTGTGGGTATGAAGCCTCAAAGGAGAGGGGGAACCATGTTATGAGAATGAGGAGATCCAAGAAGAGGAGAAATAAGATCTCTTGAGCCCGACTTGAAGCTAGGGAGCTAATCACTATGAAACATGCATTGTACAAGACGACATGCTTTCAAAGAAGCACAATCATTCCACATTAACCCCATCTAATTGGGATAAAGGTAGCCGCTCTTGTTGAAGTTTTCAACTCTATCTAGAGGGAAGGAAGCCCTAGAGGAGTCAATGCTACTGCATGAGAACAAGGACTTCGGCGTCTCTCTAACCTGGCTTTGGAAAACATATCAAAAGCAACTAACAAAAATGAGAATTAATCAAAGGCCACAATGGGAATGCACCCCACAAGGAGAAATTCTTGTGGTGAATATCGAATATGAAAGAAGCAAGGGGAACAAACTAATTGAGAGTGGGGAGGGGTACCAAAGTCAGCCGTGAAGAAGCCTAAGGATGATGTGAGGTGGAGTGGCACATACCGCATCGAGAGGACGAGGGCATTCAACACCGAACAACCGGGGGAGAGTGGGAAGGTGAATCGTAAAAAACCCGTTGCAGGGTTGCTCGACCATCTCTGTCGGCGACCGAGGCGAAGGGGATGTAGACCATAAATTTTTTCGAAAATGGATGTTTTATTACTTTGAAAAGCAATTACACCCAGTCTCTGCATAACCAGAATGCACACGGACCCTTATTGCATTTTATTTGTTCTTAATTAGTCCATGTTTTGTTCAAATCCCAAAATTGAAGTGTATCCAGTGTGCGATGTGCCGATACATTAGCGAATGCAGATAGTTTTGTTGTATTTTGAACTATAGGAAAAAAAACAAATTTATGGCTGCGTATAGAGATAGTTTTGTCAGAAATTTATCTTTTTATATATTTTATAATACAACATATTTTCCTCCAAAATTCTACAATACCTTTAAAATATTTCTATGTATGTACGTATTTAAGCTTAGATTTTCTGAAATCCCGGAATTATGATTTTTCCAAATCGAGAGCACTGGTGGTCACGTGACAAATGCACTTTTCGAACAAAAGCCCAATTTCCGGTGGTGTTCCAATTAAATAAATACAAAAATCTCTAACAATCTCATAGCCTCACATTTCGAAATCTTTTGGGGTTCCTTCGTGGTAGGCTCCCGCATGGAACCGGGACGATGGAGATCCTGGGGCCGGGATCCTGTCGCCATGTGTGCGCCACCCTCCTGGGCAATTAACAATCACGCTGCCGACCTGACAGGATCACTAAGTTAATCGCCCATGCTATCCTGTCAGATTTCCTTCCCCGATTTGGCGATTTGATAGCTCACGTACTCACGTAAGCCTACCATGTTAGCAGCTGTCCCTCATTATTTAAATCGGGTACGTACGTGTTTAGCCAGCTAACCTCGTAGTACAGATATTCTATTTCCAGTGGGTAGTCATCCTATCCTAGGCTTAGAACCTGCATGAGTAGTAAGAGCATCTCCACTCGTCTCCCCACAGAGCCCCCCACGGCCACTTTTTTTCATCCGGACGGCGAAAAACGGTCCAGTCAGGCCCCCGGTTCCTCGTTTTGGTCCGGATTTGAGCCTATTTTCGTCCGGACTCCCCACGCCATCCCCGGCCCCGGGGTCTCCCGGGACTCCGGATGAAGCTAAACCAACCGCCCACGCCCACGTGTCTCCTCTTTCGTCCGGATTCCCCGAGCCATCCTCTTTTTCCCCGAGAAACGCCGCTTGGGGAGCACACGACTGGGAAACTACTCCTCCCCACGCCAAATCTTCCTCCAATCCGGACGAAAATTTCGCCGGATTTGGGCGTGGGGAGCGCCAACGAGTGGGGATGCTCTAATAACCAAAGAAAAAGGTAGATCTAGCCAGGACTTCCGACCGTACGATGCCTCGGTCGTGTTCTTCAAAGGGGTTTTGGGTACATCAGATAGAAATTGCATGTTCGGTGTCTCGAGACCGTTCCGACCCATATGACACGTTGTGAAATGTGTCGAACACAGGCCGCTGCCGAAAGCATATAGGATACCGCCATATCGGCAGCCGGGTACCATATCGCAGCGTCTCATTCCATTCCTCCCTGACACATGGCATCTCCTCTTGCTCGAGGCCGCTCCTACCATGCGAAATCACCACCACCGACGACTATTTCGATGACGGCCGTGCACCAGCCGTGTGGTAGCTAAGCCGACTGCGTCTCCACTGTCACACACGATATGATCATCAAATGTGAAGCAAGTCTTTATGATTTGATGATGATCATCCGTATAATCACTATAGGGTACTCTTGCCGTTGTTGATCACAAGGTGCCAACAAATATTGCTGATTTTTTCGTCATGTGCAACTGCAAAATGATCTCGTAGAGCATATATGGAGGCTCACCGGAGAGCATGCATGCTCGATGAAATTAAACTTCATTTTATTTGAATTGTAAAAAATATTTTAATTCTATTTTCACTTATTGTATGCTAATTTATTTATGTGTTGAGGCTTAACTAGATTATTAAGAACCATGGTTGAATTTATTATTATTATTTTTGAAAAAAAAACTAGCCCATCAGCTGAATGGGGCGCAGCTTGTCAGGAGCGTCCAACAAACACAACAACATGTGCTGATGCCCACCACCCGGCCGATCTAGCTAGTCTGCCTGATTCGAGTAACGCGGCTAGATATGCTCTTACCATTATTGCCATTAGCATACATTTTTATGGTGTCAATAATATTGCGCCCACTTGTTTTTGTGTTGGCCGATTTACTGGTCGGCTGCCAAATTGCTATACCAAGTTACCAATTGATATTCGAGCTAAATTGGCTGCACTGTGCATCATTTTAGCAAGTCTTGACACCGACAAAAACATTGAAAATGCTAAGGAGAAGTATTCAAATCGGGACTGCAAACCCATCACTGTACTACCCCCTACCTTTTTTTCCTTTTGGATCAACAACCGACAGGCCTCCCGAATTTCGTTTTAGTTCAGCGAGGACCATTTTGTCATGGAACTTTGGAACGTTCCCGGGGTTTAAGGGATGCTTCCGCGAGCAAGCTGGCCGTGCTGAGCTCGTATGCGATCGTGAGAGATTCTGCAGCCATGGCGCCATGTGTTGGCCACCCGCTCGTGCAATTGATTAACAAACGAGCTCACTAGCACTGCCGACATGAACAAGCAACCATTATTAGCTTTGCGAGCCCACGAACACGTTATTAGCCCCAGATTCGACTGGATTTGCCTTTGCTAATTGCGGCAATTTACGCTAATGGTGGCTGTTCGTGTCACTGATGAAGAAGTCGTTTGTCGCTAACTAACTTTTTTAGGGTATTGTCACTAACTAATTAACTCCAGTAGCCGCAGTGGCGGAGGGCGGGACGGGTCCATCATACGATTTGGCCCAACCCATAAATCAACAATAGAAAAATAAGAAACGAATTCAAAAGAGGCCCATCCGACCTTTGGCCTACCCAACTTTAGTAAATTGGGCCTAATCCGCCATTAGGTCGTGGTTTTATTGACGCAATGGTGCTTTCACAAATTCAAAAAAGGCCCATCCTAACTTAGGCCAACCCAACCTTAGTAAATTTGGTCGGATCTGTGGTTTTATCGATGCAATGATGCTAATTACTTTACTTACTTATTGCTCCATGTTCTAAAAAAAATTACTTATTTCTCCACTCCAAAAATAGTTTTACCAACATAACAAAAGTATTCATGAGGTTAACTCTTTTACACGGTTTCAAAAATATAGTTTGTATTTGAAAGTTGTTCATGTTGTTGGAATACTTTCATATATGATGTACAAAGAATCTTTATTTTTCAGAAATAAAAATAAAATATAAGAAAATCTAAAATAAAATAAAATATACAAATAAAAGGTTGAAAAAATGTAAAATAAAAATACTGCGCTGATAGCCCGACCCCGGATGTGAAAATATTCCACAAGGGTCGGGATATTACCGCAGTATGGATTAGTGAGCTTAATAGCTAAATACATTGTTTTTAAAACATATTAATATGTTTTGATTTTTAAAAATGGATGGATCGGTGAACTGACTAGCTAAATACATTTCGTATTTAAGTTTTACGTGCAATCAATTAACAAACGAGCTCACTAGCACTGTTGAGATGAACAAGCAACCAATATTAACTTTGCCAGCCAATGACTCGTAGCCTCTAGATTTCCCTTTGCTTATTGCGATAATTTAATCTAACGACGGCAATTCGTGTCACTAATGAAGTAATTAATTAATTGCTAACTAAATTTTAAATTGTATATTGTCACTAACTAATTCTCTTGTAGTTGTCGACGGTGGGGCAGGTCTACCTTAATATTTGGTCCAGCTGATATACCAACTATAGAAAATAAGATAAAAGGTAAAAAGGCCTATCCGAACCCTACATTAGCAAACTGGGCTACATTCCCCACTCGGTAGCGGTTTTATCAACGCAATGGTGCTGATTATTCCACTTATTCATGTATTGCAAAAATAGTTTAACAAAAAAAATTACGACTAATTTTTTTAGGCTGATTCAAAAAATATTTTGTTTGAAAGTTGTTCAAGTTGTTTGAATATATTTATATATACTGCACAAAAAATAATCATTTTAACAAAAAAGTAAAACAAAACATATGAAAGGAAAACATACAAATAAAAGAAAATAAAACTGCTCCTTGTGGGTGGTTGGGCGGTGTATAGGTAGGACCTACCGAGTAGAACGTGTCTTTTGCGCCCATCTTCGTGCTGAGGATCTTTTCATGGGTACTTCCTCCATTCTCAAATAAGTGGATATCTAGCTCTAAACTTTATCCACAAAATAATGTACTCCTATTTTTCCAACGCACTTTAATTGCTTCTCTCTCATCGCACGAAAATCAAACCCAATAATATTAAGAACATGTTCTTCTTGTTTTCTACATGCACTTAGCTTATTGGAGTTGAAAGTTTTCACTCTACCTTATAATTTATCTTGGAAAACCCGCGTGTACACTTATTTGTGGACGGAGGGAGTATATGATCGTGTCACCTTACTATTTTTTCTTGTGTGTAAATGGTTTGAGCTGTTTTTTTGGATTTCACAACAGAAAAAATCCGAGCATGTTTGGCAACAAATTTTTTGTTGTATTTTCTCTGTAACACTGCTTGTTCTGAGAGAGGAGATTATTGGCTCTCGGGACGCCACTGGTCCCATTGTTTTGAAAAAAAATAAAAATCACATTAAGGAGTTCAATTTTTTTGATAAAAACTCTTGCGTAGGAAATTATTTATCCCATAAACGTGCAAGGCATCAATTGCAAATACTTTATGTCTCGAGCTACACGAAAATGACAAATCGTGTGGATGTTCCAAAAACTGAGCTTGTTTACACTATTATCGAACAAACACACTTTGGAGTATCAATAAAGAAAGAGGTATGGACCTCTTTTTTTTTTCTTTCCCAAAATATTGTTTTACGAAAGCCAAGCAGCCTCAGAATTGTTTTTGGCTCCTCATGTATTTTTACCGTTTCTCCCCCGGACAGAGATTTGGTGGATATGGGCACCAAGGATCCTTTTTTAGGAAAGTAATTGAAAATTTAGAAAATAAATTATGATGTAGCCATTATTGTATCCCAGAAGCCTGTAAACTTTCAACTGAAAATAAAATGTATTCCTATTATTTTGGAGACTTGAATAACTATACTCAGATTCACACATTTGTTATTTTTTGGTAGCTTAGAAACCAAAACATTGTAATTGAGATTTTCAACGTTTGCGGGATACATCATCAACTTTTTATTAATTTGTTTACACAATTTTTTAAACACAAGTATAGTATATGATTTTCTATTTTTTATACAAAATGACTTTTCGTCTCCTACAGATGAGCATCAAGAAATATCCATTTCACAATTAGAACTACTACTACTGTAGCGACGCGTGTCCATCACGTTCTGGCGTTGTCCAACCACTGGGCAGTGGTGCAGGTCCAGCGGCAGCTAGCGGGGAGCCGCGTGTGACGCGACGTGCCGCGTCGGCGGCGCTCCCAGCACGACGTCGCTGCAGTAGGGTCGAGGGGCACAGCCACCGCAGGTCTCCGCTGGCGCGCGAGCCCTACCCATCATCTTCCTTCCCCACGATCGACCGGCCAACCAGCGCGGCGACGACTTGAAGGCCAACGAGCGAGGTCATCCATTCCATAATACAAATAGCCCCCACGGACACCGGAGCAAGCAGCGTCGGCAGCAGAGAGATTCCCCGATCCGATCGAACAGAATCCCCCGGCCGATCGAGATCCAGCCATGGCGTCCGGCTGCACCTTCCTCGAGATCCTCATCGCCATCCTCCTCCCGCCGCTCGGCGTCTTCCTCCACTACGGCCTGTGCAGCGTAAGCCATGTCCATCTATGACCATTCTTGTACTCTTTCCCGCGATCCTGCTAGCCTGGACTGGATCCCTTGAGAACCCGTCGTATGGGTGCGTGTATCGGGTTTGGTTTCCGGGTAGATTCTGGGAGTCGCCGCTAGCCGCCGATCGAGTAGCCGGCGACCGGTGGTTCGAGAAAATACTGGGGCGGCGGCGGCCCCGCTTGCAGGAGCTGCAGTTCCGGGGCGTCACAACATGCTGCGCGCTGTCCCATGATCTCGGCGCGAGTCGATTGCATCCATTCCTGTTCATCTGTGTTCCCTGTATCGTGGCGGCTACACCATTCAGTTGCCGTTTGCACGACCACGTTTATTTTCCCCTTTTGTTCAGCACACACTATGGTTTATGCTGATGCTTAGTGTAAACTTTAGTTTCCGAGGATCATGTATTTCAGCCCCTTCTGCCATGCCATGCCAAACGGCGCAGGTTCCGATTCTTAAAAAATACGCTTCTTGGATATGCTTACCTGATGTGGTGTAGACATAGTAGTAGCAGTGTAATGGGGCTCACGTTTGGATTCTTACCAACATCAGTATAATCATGATGATGATATTGCGCTCTTGAATTGGTCACATCTTAACTCATTTTCTTTAGTAATTCAAGTCGAGCCATAGAGGCACAGCCAGCACTATGGTACTCGTATCAGCCTTGTTTTTAGTTAGCCTTCCCTCTCAGAATAGTGAGTTCTTCCAATGATCTGTTGGGTTAATCTGCAAGTTTGGGATGGATGGTGATGTAAAACAGCACATCAAACATGTTCCGTGTTGATAATGATACTAACAGTACTGATCTTCATTCCTTTCTGTCCTTTAACAGAAGGAGTTCCTCATCAGCGTGCTGCTCACCATCCTCGGCTACATCCCCGGCATCATCTACGCCGTCTACGTGCTCGTCTCCCGCAGCGACGAGCAGCCCCAGGGGGACTACTATGCCGTTGCATAATTAGCCCGCTGTAACAATTCTGTAATGATGGCTTGTACTTTGTGATGAACCCGCCATGTCAAACCGGCGTTTTCATGTATTTCCTTCCTTCATCTGTATTGGTTTTCTAGCATGGCTGCGCGCTGTACAAACTAGCCATGATCTTGCTGGTCTCCTGTGGTTCCGTCGGGCATTTCTGCAGCCTGTTTGAATGTTTGAACTGTGGTCTGGCTTGTTTCTTTGCTCTGTAATTCTGATACACCTGAATAAATTTGAGCTGTTGGCCCTGTTTGGGTCGTCTGATGACTGATGGAGTGTTGGCTCGACTCTTTTCGTCTCGTGCCTGCTATCTGCAAAACGTTGCTACCCCTACCCCCTCGTTCCGAGAGAGACTTTGGCGATTAGGGCTGCCCTGCCTTCCATTAGCGGCGTCGCCGATCTACCTCGTCTCCTATGGTCTTTGAGCCATGGAGGCACGGTGGATTCATCTACCTCGTCTCCTATGGTCTTTGAGCCATGGAGGCACGGTGGATTCTAGTCCTTATCGGTGGGGCGATGGCAACCTCCTAAAATGGATTAACGACCTCCCATGTCTAGCCTTCGTCATATAGCAGTCGCCAGAGGCGTGTGACGGTTTGTATTAGGCGGATATCGCTTGATTTCTACGCTTCTCTTCATTAGCGATGATTGATGTTCTAATGTGTTGGTCATTTCAGGTCTTATCACGATGACTTTCTCTATATTTATCCACTACAATAAGCTCTACGAAATTTGGTGGACTTGGTATTAGGAACCTCCACTTGCTTAATGAGGCGCTCCGTATGAAACGGCTTGGTTTTGTCGTACATCAAATGAGAAACCATGGACTTGTGATCGCTTGCCTTGCTCGGATAATGCTAGAGCCATTTTCCATGGACTTGTGATCGCTTGCCTTGCTCGGATAATGCTAGAGCCATTTTCCACGCTTCGGTGATGCCTGTGCTTGGTAATGGCGAGTCTTGTCTTTTTTGGCAAGATAAGTGGATTGATAACCAAAGTGTCGACATGATTGCGCCTCTACTTCTTAGTTTTGTGGACAAAGGTGTCCTTCGTTCTCGCACGGTGGCTCAAGGGTTGGTTGCACACCTTTGAGTTCGTGACCTCTCCGCGGGCCTTTCAGTTCTGGCTTTGGTGCAATATCTGCATCTATGGAACAAAATTGCTGGAGTGCATCTTCTCGAAGATGAGGCCGACTCTTTCAAGTGGATTTGGACTACATCTAGTGACTTCTCGGCCAAATCGGCATACTTGGCCTTCTTTGATGGTCGCACTCTATGGCCCTTACATGACCTATATGGAAATGTAGGGCTCCTCTGAAATTCAAGTTATTTGCGTGGAAAGTGGTGTGGAACCGCTGTTGGATGGGTGACAGAAGATTTCGCCATGGCCTATCTAATGACGACTCCTGCACCTTTTGTCTTCAACACTCTGAGACAATTGAGCATCTTCTTCCGCAATGCCCTTTTTCGAGGAGCATTTGGTTTGAGGTCCCGAGAGGTCTAGCTCGGTCCTCTCTTGCCCCGTCTGCTGGGGATGAGCTCCTTGATTGGTGGCCGCGGGTGCTCAACACGTGGCCCTCCAAACTCTAGCCTCAAGCGCGTTCCCTTTTCCTCCTGGTGCTTCGATCTATTTGGATTGAGAGGAATAATCGGATCTTCAAAAACAAGTCAAGGACGGAAGCGCTTTTGTTAGATGCTATCGTTGAAGAGGCGGACAGGTGGAAGCTCGTGGGTTTGTTGTGAGTTTTTTCTCTCTTTAATGCGAGTGATCTGTGTTTGGGGAGTTGTAAATTGGATACTTATATTTGGTTCTTCTCCTATCTATATAAAAAAAGGCGTGCTTTCTCGCGCGTTCCTGAAAAAATAAGCTCTACCATAACAAGTTTTGCCGAGTAGAAGGATGGCAACACATCTTCAACTCATTCGTATGCTGGTAGTCGGTGGACTTTTCCAAAAAAAAAAAAGAAGATGTTGATTATGACTGACCGTGTGAACAGAGCACTGCTCGTCTGTTTATTTCGTTGAAAGCTCATGTTCGTTGGTTCGAGGTTGCTATCACGTGTACCACGAGATGGTTCAAGTCCTCTCCATCGCGCGAACCCCATCCGCTCCGCTGTCCCTCCTCGTAGCGACGACGAATTAAAGGCAAACAAAAACGCCACGCATACAAAATTACAAATACAGTGCCCGCGGAGACCGGAGCACCGGCAAGAAACAGAGCCTCCCTCCCCAAGGCCCAATCTCCACCCCGATCCGATCGGAATCCCCGAGATCCAGCGCCATGGCGTCCCGGAGCTGCACCTTCCTCGAGATCCTGCTCGCCATCATCCTCCCGCCGCTCGGCGTCTTCCTCCACTACGGCTGCTGCAGCGTAAGCCCATCCCTCCCTCCCTTTCCCCTTCGCCCCTCTTGTTCTGGATCCACGCGGTGCCTACGCAATCCGGGTAGATTCAGGCAGACTAATTTCTTTTTATCAAGGCCAGCCGCCGATCGGTAGCAGGCGGCCGGTGATCCGAGACTGTCCCCGAACTCGTGCGATTGCATACGTTCCTGTGTTTCTTTGTTCCCTGTCCTGTATGGTGGCGGATACTGCGTCCAGTTGTGGTTTGCCCGACTACCCTTTTTCACCCCTTTTGCGTTCACTGTCAGATAGCACACAACTGCATGCTTGTTAGTCAGTAACACACTATGATCTGTGCTGATTCTTACTCTAGTTTGTAAGGATCACGCAGCCACTACTGTCATGCCAATCAGGGCAGATCAGATTTTATTTTTCAAAGTTTCTTCAGTACAGACCTGACTGAAAGTATAGTCGTCCATATGAGGAACTATGTAGGGTGCATGGGGATCATGTTCGGAGTTTTACCCCCATTACAACTGATATATATTCTGGTCTTGAATTCGTTACGTCCTACCTCGTGTTTCAGTTATCCAAGTCTGAGCCATAGGCATAGCTATCACTATGGCAGTATAGCTTGTGTCCAGGATCAACGTTTATTTCCTGTCAGAAGACTGGGCTGTTAGGATGATCTGCTGTTACCGTCAGATCGGTGACTTGTTCTGATGCTCAGCTGGATTGATCTGCAAGTCTGGGATCAATGGATTGGTGATGTACAACATTGCCAACACGTTTGGTGTTGGTGGTTGTACGATTATGACAGTATTCTGTTTGTTCGAAATCTTGACAACAGATGGAGTTATATTTTTCGCGATCTTAACTGTATGATTGTGACAGTGTTATATTTTTTTTCAATCTTGAATTGGTTACATCCTAACCTCGTGTTTTAGTTATCCAAGTCAGAACCATAGACATAGGTGTGTTGGAGGGTTGTGTGCTCTGCCTTGGTCTTGTTTGATCAAAGGCCTGATCTTGTTAATTGGTTGCTATCTAATAAAACTAGTACTATGGTATGCCTGTGGCGTAACTCTTGAAAAAATAGGAGCCAGAGCCGTACGCTTAGCCAGCACAATAGAAGTAAACCTTATGTCAGAATCACAGTTAATGCCCCTTGCAAAGAGAGTGAGTTCCGACGATCTGTTATTCTGTTATGTTAACCCTAGAACGAAGTTGTTGCACAACTGTACAAATACGTTGGTGTATATTCTCAACCTTGACCACATACTGACAGTGTGGCTCTTCCTATCAAACAGATGGAGTTCTGCATCTGCCTGCTGCTCACGATCCTCGGCTACATCCCCGGCATCATCTACGCGGTCTACGTGCTCGTCGCCCTCGACCGGGACGATTACCAGAGGGAATACTATGCTGTTGCTTAGCCCGGTGTAACTCTGTAATATCCTCAGCTTCGGCATGAATCCGCCTTATCAAACTTGTATACTGTGTAATTTTCGTCTGGATTATTTGGCATGGCTTTGTGCTGTATAGACCGGTGCTACTCCATGGTCTCGTGTGGTCCAGTCGGGCCTTTCTGCAGTCTGTTCCAATGTTTAAACCGTGGTCTGGTTTCAGTGTTGTGTAGTTCTGATGCAACCCAATAAACTTCAACCCTTTGGGTTTATTATTGGTGTGTGATGTGTATTGCCGGCCAACACTTGTATCTATGCATAACAGGCATGCCAATACCAGTGTTTTCTTCTTCATCTGCTTCTTCAGCTCAGCCGACCTCATGTATACATCAGTTTAACCTGATTGCTGATAGGGATGAATTATACCACCCTTGTGTTACATGTGTTATTTAGATACTTGTTACATGATCTGTTCGTGGGTATGGTTTCGAAAAGCTGACCAGTTATCATTAAACTAGCACCAACACTGTAATTTCATCTTCGACATATCATAGGCATGCATTTTGTAAACCATGAGGTCAGCGTGCTGTCTGCCTGCATCTTGATTCATGATGGCTGTGGCTGCGCCGCTGCGGCATTTGCTCGGTTGTTTCAGTAGTTTTGCCGGCTGCTGGCATCGTTCTATAGGTTGATTTCATGATGATGAGGGTGGTGATTCGATATGGTTTTGGTTTAGCATTTGCTCCTCGGTTTCGTTTGCTCAAAGGTCCTTTCTGGCCCGTGTGTATTATTTGTGTGGCTACTGGCTAGACGGTTCCGATGGACAATGCTGTATAATCAAGGGAACTAGAAAATTCGTTGGCACTGTTGTATATGTACACTCCTTCCGTTTTAAAGTAAGTGACAGCAAGTTTATTTAGATTCGTATGTATTTATTTAATACATTCCACCAAAACATGTCTGCATATATGTATATTTAGATAAATTTACAATACGGAGTACTTATTTTAAAACGGAGGGAGTAGGCAACATGAAGCGTTAAGTCAATCATCGCAGGACGGACGGGCGACCGATGAGTGGAATCTTTGCACGGGAATCGATCGTGATTCGTGTGGTTAGCGTGACAAACACGAACTCGGCAGGGCATCGTAGTGGTCAGTCGGCATCAGTGCTGTGTGTCTTTCTGCTGCTACTGACCTCCATCCATACACCTGGCCGAGGCGCCAGGCGGGCAGTGTTCTATGTGCCGACTTGGGTGGACGCCGTGCTCTAGGTGCAACTGCATGCGGAACCCCTTTTCCGTCAGGGCAATGCTACCCCTTGTGGTGGTTTCAGTCCGGACATGCACCAAATTTCCATGTGGATAATCCATAGACTACGAACTTTTGTATATGAGAACGACGCTTGCTGATTTCATCCTCTTTGACTCTTTGTTGTTGGTTGAACTTAGCCATGTTGAAGCGAGCCATTCGATCTTTTTTATTTGGCGGGGAACGAGCCACCGATCTTTGACCTTACAACGAAATGAATTTGTCAAAACAAAGTTTTAGACGCAAAGTTGATGAACATTTTGTGCGATGGTTAGTGGCTTTGGAAGGAACTTTATAGCCAGAAGCAAAGGCTTGTGGGCCGATATCCTCGGAGCAAAATATCGTGCAAACCAAGAACTGCCCGTAGACTCACATCGTCCGGGTTCGCAATTCAGGAACGCGATTTCAGAAGTACAACACCAACAACAAAAAAACACCTTTAGCATAGGGGCAGAACACCACGTGAATAACACATTGCTTCTACCATGCTTTGGATTGACTGGTGGTAAGAGCATCTCCAGCCGTTGGAGGCCCCCAAGCTATAATCCAGATGAAAATTAATCCGGATTGGATCTTCACTGACACGCGGGCTAGAGCGCGGAATTTGCTCCATCTGGAGTCCCCGGTAGCACCCCGGAAAACCGATGATGGCCTGGGGAGTCCGGACGGATTTAGGCCCAAATCCGGACGAAAACGGGAAGCTGGGGGCGTGACTGGGCCAGTTTCGTCCGTCCGGATGAAAAAAAGAGACCCTGGGGGCCTTCCGGGGGCATGGCTGGAGATGCTCTAAGGGTCGAGCTCACGCCCGCGTTATGAGGCTCCAGATCAATCTCAGGAGAGAAGTAGGAATCGGTTGCAAATTTCTTTCTTTTTCTTTGACCGGGAAATAGGTATTCCATTAACCAGAAAGCGCAGCAAATTCGCTGGCTAACAAATCCGATACAACCTGAGACGGATCATCCGCCCACCCTACACACTCGTCCTCTATATTGGCGCCATATTTTGCTAGACTATGGGCCACCTTATTACAATTACGGACAGCGAACGAAAATTCAAAAGCATCAAAGTCTCTAATGCAATTGCTTCTGATCTCCTGCAGAAGCACTCCGATCGTCGCCAGATCATGACTGGATGAGTTCAATGCATTCACCAGAATCTGTGAGTCGGATTCAAAAATAACCTTGTGCAGACCCAGGGCAGCGGCTCCCTCTGTTGCCGTTACACATGCCTCCGTTTCAGCTTGCAGAGCATCATGCAGATGTCTCAGTTTCCCTGCCGCTGTTGCTATGAATTCTCCCTCGTCCGTTCGCGCCACAAAACCCCAGGCTCCAGCTTCAATTGATCGATGGAAAGCCGCATCAAAATTCACCTTAGTGAAATTCTCCCTCGGCTTTTTCCACCCTGAGCTTGAGTGGTCAGCATTCCTTGACGTTGGCGTCTCGGACATAACCCTCTCCCCTTCCGTATCAAACTCTCGCTAGTGTTTCTGGATAGTATGGCAGACCTGGTCCGTCGATCTCACCATCTCTCCTGCATTTGCTTTATTTCTTGTTGTCCACCAATCCCAGAACAACAGAAGCACCATATTAGTTCTAGCACTTGCCTCAAGACCTCCATTGGATCACGCGCTTGCAAGAGGGACACCCGGACCTCTTCAAGCACCAAAGTTCTCCACACCTGCTTAACACTTTTGCATTTCAAGAACATATGTCCACCATCCTCATTGAAGCGGTAACACATGGGACATCTGGTATCTAGATCAATTCTCTTCCGACTAATATTCATCCGAGTCGGGAGGCTGTTCCGAGCAAGCCTCCACAAGAATATTTTGACCTTCCCCGGTAAGTTTATGCTCCATAACTTCTTCCATAGCGGCTCCGGCTGCTGTGCTGCTGCCGACGACGATGCAACACCATTCTTTTGGGCTTTCAGACTCATACCAAGGTGGTACGCCGACTTCACAGAGAACACTCCTTTCTTATCCGGGTGCCACGCCATATTATCCTCCATTCCGCCACGAATAGGGATTTTCATAATATCTTGCACATCCTCCTCACAGAACAAGCCCTGTAACACTTCCAGATCCCATTGGTTAGACACTGGATCGATCAGGTCCTCGACCTTTAGATCCTCTCCCAAAACATCGGATGTTCGTGGCCTTCGTGTCACGCCCCTCGGAATCCATGGGTCACTCCAAACCTTGATATTCTCGCCATTTCCAACCCTCCATATTACTCCTTCCTTCAGCAATCAAAGGCCTTGCAGAATACTACGCCACGAGTAGGACATTCCTTGTTTGGGTGTAGCCTCCGGGATCGAACAATCCGGAAAATACATAGCCTTTAGCACTTCACAACATAGAGAATCAGGGTTCTGAAGCAATCTCCAACTCTGTCTGGCAAGCATGGCTAGATTAAAGACATGGAGGTCCCTGAAACCAAGTCCTCCATCTTGCTTCGCCCTGGTAAGGCATTCCCAGCTTACCCAATGGCATTTGTTCTTGCCCTCCTGTTGATCCCACCAGAAACGGCATATCATGGCACTAACTTCATCACAGAATGCTTTCGTAAGGTCGAAGCATGACATCGCATATGTGGGAATCGCCCGTGCTATTGCTTTGATTAGAATCTCTTTCCCCGCTTTAGACAACAATTTTTCCTTCCACCCTTGTATGCATTGCCAGATTCTCTCTTTCAAATATTCAAACTCCTTTACTTTTGATGCACCCAGGTGGACCGACAGACCTAGATATCTTTCATTTCTAGACTCTCTTGGTATACGTAGGATATTAAGAACTGTCTGCTTGGCTCCCACCCTTACTAAACATAGCTGAAGACTTTGTTGCACTTATCATTTGCCATGAGCTAGCTTCATATAGGGCAAGAACTTGCTGCAAGCTCTCTGCATTTCGAGCATTGGCCTTCATAACAATCAGCGAATCGTTTGCGAAGAACAGATGGTTAATGGATGGTGCCCCTTGACACAGCCGCACCCCTTCTATATCACCATGCTCGTCTGCCCTCTTCAGCAAAACCGACAGACCCCCCGCACAAAGTATAAAGAGGTAAGGTGACAGAGGATCACCCTGGCGAAGCCCCCTCTCTGGCACGAATGGGTCCATCAGATTCTTATTAACTTTCACCCTGTATTTGACAGATTTGACACACTTCATCACCAAATCAATCCATTCCAGTGTAAAACCCATTCTAGACATCATGCCTTCCAGAAAACTCCACTCTACCCTGTCATATGCTTTGCTCATGTCTAGCTTAATCGCCACCAGGCCATCCCTCCCTCCT
Source organism: Lolium rigidum (assembly GCF_022539505.1). Taxonomy (NCBI): domain Eukaryota; kingdom Viridiplantae; phylum Streptophyta; class Magnoliopsida; order Poales; family Poaceae; genus Lolium; species Lolium rigidum. Next base: position 269,765,711 of record NC_061512.1, read on the forward strand.
TTCTTGCGATGCATCATATGGGTAATCTCATATGCCAACAGTACATTGTCAGTAATCATCCGTCCAGGCACAAAGGCTGATTGAGTCGATGAAATAATGTGTGGCAGAATAATCTTCAATCTATTCGCAAGCACTTTGGATATAATCTTATATAACACATTGCATAGGCTAATTGGTCGAAACTCTGTAACTCTTTCATGGTCTTTCACCTTGGGAATCAACACAATTGTCGTTTCATTCCAGCCCTCCGGCATCGTACCCCCATTAAGCACACTAGAACTTCCTTTTGCACAGTTGGCCCTATCATCTGCCAGAACCGTTTATAGAATACTGCTGGCATGCCGTCCGGCCCTGGTGCCTTGATATCACCGATAGAGTCGAGAGCTTCTTTGACTTCACTCTCAGAAAATTCCCATATCAACGATTGATTCATTTCCTCGGTGACAGAGGTTGGGACATGGTGGAGAAGATCATCATTTGGCATACCTACAGAAGACATGAACAAACTTTTGTAGTGGTTAATGATATAAGCCCCTATCTCCTCTTCCGACTCCACTACTCCACCTTCCTACCTCCTCAACCTCCTTATCATATTTGTTTTACGTCTTTCCGAAGCAACATCATGGAAGTAGCCCGTATTACGATCACCGAATTTTAACCAGTTTGCGTGTGCCCGTTGTTTCCAGAAAATGTTATGTTGGTCTTCCAATCTCCCCAACTTAAACCGAAGCACATGCTCCCGAGAAATATTTTGTTGGTTGATCGGTTTCCTTCTACACTACTCTAGGGCCTTTTTTGCTTTTTTAATTCTATTCTTTAACTCCCCCAAGACCTCCTTATCCCACAACCAAAGCTTCCTTCCCACTTGCTTCACCGCCTCCGCCACTAGACACTCCCCATCTTGAAAGGCCGCATTCCATGCATCCTCAACGACTTCTACGCACTCCTCCTCCTGTAGCCAGGCTGCTTCGAACCTGAATACCTTCTCCTCTCCATAGTGACGGCTTGGCATAGCCTGTTCCTTCAGAACTGCCGTGACTGGCCTATGATCCGAGTGGCGTTGATCCCCATTTATTATTTTGTACAAAGGGAACAAACACTGCCATTCTACGTTTGCCACCGCCCGATCCAACCTCTCCCTGATATATCCTTCAGCCATATGCCAGTTGTTCCTCCACGTGAACACATCCCCTACAAAACCCAGATCATTCAGTTTTGTATCCTCCAACGCCCTCCTAAACGCCTCCATGCACCCCGGGGCCCGAGCCGGCCCTCCCTCCTTCTCATGCGCAAACAAAATTTCGTTAAAGTCACCCATACCAAGGCAAATTCGCTTGGCTATGCAACGTACGCAGGAGCTTCCACGTGTTTGAAAGAACATTTCCCGCCCTTTTGGGTTTTGTGTGTTAAGATATCCTCTCAAGCAACCACACGAAATCACTGATACAAAGAAGTCTCTTGTGTCCCCAACACCAATACACTTATGAGATGTATAGGTGCACTAGTTAGGTGAAGAGATAGTGAAACACAAGTGGTATGAATGAATATGGTCGGTATGCGAGCGCCGAGAAAATAAACTGGCTGGCATGCGGTATAATCGGTATGCGGTAAAGACAGTAAATAAGCGATGATTGCGGTATTTGGAAACAAGGCCTAGGGATCATACTTTCACTAGTGGACGCTCTCATTGATCACATGAGCGACATAAACAAATACCACTTTCTCTACACTCTCTCTTGTTGGATGACGAACACCATTCACATTGTGTAGAGGCTACAAGAGCACCTCAATGCCTGGAGTTAACAAGCTCCACAACATTCGATGTTCATATTTAAATAACCTTAGAGTGCATGATAGACCAACGCAATTTATCACAGAGTGCTAACATAGCATGCACACCTTTGTCAAACCATGAGACTATGAAAGGAGGAATAGATCACATCAATACTATCATATTAATAGTTAACTCCATAATCTACAAGAGATTACAATCATAAAGCATACGCCAAGTACTACATGATGCACACCTTATCACCATTACATCATGGAGGAGGAATAGACTACTTTAATAACATCACTAGAGTAGCACATAGATTGATAGTGATACAAAGCTCATCATATGAATCTCAATCATGTAAGCGGCTCATGAGATCATTGCATTGAAGTACATGGGAGAGAGATTAACCACATAGCTTCTTTGAGTACTGACCCTTAGCCTCGGGAGAACTACTCCCTGCTCATGGGAGAGCGAGCGACGTCGATGGAGACGGTGGTGAATGTCGATGGAGATGCCTTAGGAGCACTTCCTGAGTCCGGCGGCGTCTTGCGGGAGGCGGGAACTCCTTTGTCCCGGATCTTGGCTTCGCGATGGCGGCGGCTCACGGAAGGTTTCGTGCGTGGCTATTCGTATCG